>NC_091477.1:112508608-112806246 GCF_036971445.1 Narcine bancroftii | reverse complement strand
TAAAAAGAATGACCATGCCCTTGTAGCAAAAACACTCAGATATTCAAAAAAGCAGAGCCAACTGTGTCCAATATTAACAGTCTAGCAGTCACCTAACAGATTTACTGTTAAAAGAATTCAGGAAAACCCCCATGCCAAGAGATTTTAAAAAACAGGCCAGTTGTCACACAGTTGCTTCCACTTACACCAGCAGAGGAGTAACTGCATAGTGTTTTACTCTGGTTTCTGTGAACTCAAGTCACTGAAGTACAACCCAAATATGAAATAAAATCTACACCACTCAACAAGCAAAAGGAATATACAGGATGTTTTTTATTTGTTTTTTTTAAATTACGATTGCTTTCATCTAGCCAGCCCAAGAGTTCAACTAAACATTGCCAAGTTAACTAATTCCATCGCTACCGGAACTTGAATATCTTGAGACATCCAGTAAAAATCATCTCCAAAGAGAAACATTAACAATCCCATGGAAGAAACCTCTTTTTGCCCATATATCTCTTAACAACATTATTTCTCCCTGTGAGAGCAAGCTTTTCCCTCACTTCACAATGGGTCAATTTTGTTGATCAGAAACTCGATTTACAGACAAATTACAGAGAGAAAAATTAAAAAAGAAAAAAATCAAAGTTTGAATGCAGGAGGAACAATTTTAGTTCAAAATTTTGACAAGAACAGATTGAATAAAGAACAAGATCAGAATATAACCACTTAATTCCTTGGAAATAGTCACAATTCATAAACACGATAATTTAGAATATCCATAGATTTTATTTCAGAAGACTTCAGCAGTGAACAAATTGGTCATAATCAAATATGGTACTCTAATCTTACATTTAATTGCTATAAAACATGACACAGAGGTGGTCAAAATATCAATGATCAATTGAAGGCAACTTCAGGGTCACAATTCAAATACATTTCAAGCAAATTACCCATAATTGGTTAAATACCCAAATGATGATACAGATCACAAAATTTATTTGGTTTCAAGGTCCTCAAAATAATCTATTTATCAAAACAACTATTAACAATTTATCTGATTCTTTTGTGGAATGTTCTATTCTAAGGGTACATCACTTGAAATGTATTTGAATTTGCCTTGCAAAAAGTTAAAATATTACTGAAATGAAAAGTACTACATGCCTCTTTGTATTTCTTATGAAATCTCTTACAGCCTTGCAGATGGACAACTCAGCAATGCATTACTTCCACCTGTGGGAAATCAGGAATTTTAGAGAAAAATTGAACAATAAAATAGCCTGAACCATAATCATATAAGATTGGTTATTCTTCACAAAACAGTCAAACTCAGAAACATCTTTTCGGAGTCTCCGATGAAAAGCCAATGGGAGACCACAGTGCGAAGCATCAATTTGATGATGTGGCCGCCGTCTCAAAAGCGCCCATCGAAATAAATAAAGTTGAGTGGTGGGGAAAAGCTCACAAGTCTTTATTAAATGTAACATAGCATCAATGAGTAGAAGTTAAATGACATGATTATGGTTTTGCAATGTGAAGACACCATTTGGAGCATTTGAAAACAGAGGATAGACCTGCAGATTACTTTAACTACTGACAAAAAAAACCCTGTTGCATTAAATCAAGCAAAAAGGACAATGGAATGCGACTGCTCCCAATCTCATTCCTGTCTAAATGCCCTGAGTGGAGCTCCAGTTGGAACCAAATGTATGCAGACAGATTGATCGAGGGAGTGAAACGTTTTAATAAATGGACATACAAGGCATTCGAGAAGCCCTTTAATCACGGCTGGGCTTTGGCCGGAGAATCAGTGAGGTTAAAGGCAGAAGGGGGAGAGGGGAAGGGGAGAGGGGAGAAGGGGGAGGAGGAGGGGAGGGGAGGGGGAGGGGGAGGGGGGGAGGGGGAGGGGGAGGGGGGGAGGGGGAGGGGAGGGGAGGGGGAAGGGGAGGGTGGAAGGGGGAGGGGGGGAAGGGGAGGGGGAAAGGGGAGGGGGGAAGGGAGGGGGAAGGGGAGGGGGGAAGGGGAGGGGGGAAGGGGAGGGGGAAGGGGAGGGGGGAAGGGGAGGGGGGAAGGGAGGGGGGAAGGGGAGGGGGGAAGGGGAGGGGGGAAGGGGAGGGGGGAAGGTGAGGGGGGAAGGGGATGGGAAGGGGGAGGGGGGAAGGGAGGGGGGAAGGGGAGGGGGGAAGGGGAGGGGGGAAGGGGAGGGGGGAAGGGGAGGGGGGAAGGGGGAGGGGGGAAGGGGGAAGGGGGGAAGGGGAAGGGGGGGAAGGGGGAAGGGGGAAGGGGGGAAGGGGGGAAGGGGGAAGGGGGGGAAGGGGGAAGGGGGGAAGGGGGAAGGGGGGAAGGGGGAAGGGGGAAGGGGGAAGGGGGGGGGAAGGGGGAAGGGGGGAAGGGGGGAAGGGGGGAGGGGAGGGGGGGAGGGGGGGAGGGGGGGGAGGGGAGGGGGGGAGGGGAGGGGGGGAGGGGAGGGGGGGGAGGGGGGGGAGGGGAGGGGGGGAGGGGAGGGGGGGGAGGGGAGGGGGGGAGGGGAGGGGGGGAGGGGGGGGAGGGGAGGGGGGGGAGGGGAGGGGGGGGAGGGGAGGGGGGGAGGGGAGGGGGGAGGGGAGGGGAGGGGGAGGGGGGGAGGGGGGAGGGGGGAGGGGGGGGAAGGGGGGGAAGGGGGGAAGGGGGGGGAAGGGGGGGGAGGGGGGGGAAGGGGGGGAGGGGGAGGGGGGGAGGGGGGGAAGGGGGGGGAGGGGAGAGAGGGAGGGGAGAGGCGCGAGGACGCTGCAGTAGGCCTGGGGCTCCTGTGCTCAGCAGTGCGGACACCGGCCTCAGTGAATCCCCCAACCCACCCCGAGTCAAACAGCTGTCGCAAGCCGCAAATTGGGGTCGACAGGCACCTGCGGGGGTCGACCTGGAGGAGCGACTCCGGTGGGCTGGGTAGGGTTGGGGGGGGGGGGGACTAAGGAACGACCGCCGTCAACCTCCCTGCCTGCAGGCCCGCGCCCTTCCTCGCGTGGAGCCTTCCGTGCCTTGGGCTGAGGAGGCCACAGCCCGCCCCGTTCGATCCGAGGGACGGAGGTGGGGGCTCGGCTGCGCCGAAAGCCGCCCCCCTCGCTCCTGCCCGCAGCCCCCCCTTTACCTCGCTGAGGACGCACACGCCGTCCTTCCCCGAGCGCGGGGCTATTTTGTCCGCCATTTTCTCCCCATGACGAGTTAATCGAGCGCAGAGCTGAGGGCAGGCATCGATGGATGGCTCGCGCGCGGGCGGGGGAGGCAGGCGGGCGGGCCGCTCGCTCGGTCACGTGACGTCGCGCCGGCCACTCGGGGAGGCGGAGAGGGATCGGAGTTTCAGCTCGGGACCGTCACTGGGTAAGTTCTGGTTCAAGTTTTACTCTGAGTGGTCGTGAGAGGAGTGGGGGGAGAGGGAGAGGGGGGGGAGAGAGGGAGAGGGAGAGGGGGGGGAGAGGAGAGAGGGAGAGGGAGAGGGGGGGGGAGAGAGGGAAAGAGGAGAGAGGGGGGAGAGAGAGGGTGGGAGGGAGGGAGAGAGAGGGTGGGAGGGAGGGGAGAGAGAGGGTGGGAGGGAGGGAGAGAGAGGGTGGGAGGGAGGGGAGAGAGAGGGTGGGAGGGAGGGGAGAGAGAGGGTGGGAGGGAGGGGAGAGAGAGGGTGGGAGGGAGGGGAGAGAGAGGGTGGGAGGGAGGGGAGAGAGAGGGTGGGAGGGAGGGGAGAGAGAGGTGGGAGGGAGGGAGAGAGAGGGTGGGAGGGAGGGGAGAGAGAGGGAGGGAGGGAGGGGAGAGAGAGGGAGGGAGGGAGGGGAGAGAGAGGGAGGGAGGGAGGGGAGAGAGGGGTGGAAGGGGGGAGGAAGGGGGGAGAGGAGGAGAGGGGGAAAGGAGGAGAGGGGGAAGAGGGGGAGGGACAGGGAGGAGGGGAGAGAGAGGGAGGGAGGAGGGAGAGAGAGGGAGGGGAGAGAGAGGAGAGAGGGGTGAAGGGGGAGGAGGGGGAGAGAGGGAAGAGGGGGGAAGAGGGGGAGGGACAGGGAGGAGGGAGAGGGACAGGGAGAGGGAGAGGGCCAAGGGAGGGGGAGGGACAGGGAGAGGGAGAGGGCCAGGGAGGGGGGGGAGGCCAGGGAGGGGGGGGGGAGGGCCAGGGAGGGGGGAGGGAGGGGGGAGAGGAGGAAGAGGGGAGGGACAGGGAGGAGGGGAGAGGGAGAGGGACAGGGAGGGGGGAGGAGGAGGGCCAGGGAGGGGGGAGGGCCAGGGAGGGGGGAGGTGGGGGGGGGAGGGCCAGGGAGAGGGGGGAGGTGGGGGGGAGGGCCAGGGAGGGGGAGGTGGGGGGGGAGGGCCAGGGAGGGGGAGGTGGGGGGGGAGGGCCAGGGAGGGGGGAGGGCCAGGGAGGGGGAGGTGGGGGGGGGGAGGGCCAGGGAGGGGGGAGGGCCAGGGAGGGGGGAGGTGGGGGGGGGGAGGGCCAGGGAGGGGGGAGGTGGGGGGGGGAGGGCCAGGGAGGGGGGAGGGCCAGGGAGGGGGGAGGGCCAGGGAGGGGGGAGGCCAGGGAGGGGGGAGGGCCAGGGAGGGGGGAGGGCCAGGGAGGGGGGAGGTGGGGGGGGAGGGCCAGGGAGGGGGGAGGTGGGGGGGGGAGGGCCAGGGGAGGGGGAGGTGGGGGGGGGAGGGCCAGGGAGGGGGGAGGTGGGGGGGGGGGAGGGCCAGGGAGGGGGAGGTGGGGGGGGGGAGGGCCAGGGAGGGGGGGAGGTGGGGGGGGGGAGGGCCAGGAGAGGGGAGGTGGGGGGGGAGGGCCAGGGAGGGGGGAGGTGGGGGGGGGAGGGCCAGGAGGTGGGGGGGGAGGGCCAGGGAGGTGGGGGGGAGGGCCAGGGAGGTGGGGGGGGGAGGGCCAGGGAGGGGGGAGGTGGGGGGGGAGGGCCAGGGAGGGGGAGGTGGGGGGGAGGGCCAGGGAGGGGGAGGTGGGGGGGGAGGGCCAGGGAGGGGGGAGGTGGGGGGGGAGGGCCAGGGAGGGGGAGGTGGGGGGGGAGGGCCAGGAGGGGGGAGGTGGGGGGGGAGGGCCAGGGAGGGGGGAGGTGGGGGGGGAGGGCCAGGGAGGGGGGAGGTGGGGGGGGGAGGGCCAGGGAGGGGGGAGGTGGGGGGGGAGGGCCAGGGCTTTGTTGGAGTTAAAACTGTTCCCTCTCTTTGATGAGAACGACACTTGGTCTCAGTGTTCCCGCCCAATCTTTATTCCTCCATCAACATTCCACACTCTGATGGCCCCTTCCTTTTAAATCCTGGATTAACTTTTTCTCAGGGATGTGTTGCTCCAGCTTATTAATGTCAGATTCCCAAATAAAGTTGGTTTGAGTCAACTTGAGCCAGGAAACGTGTCCCTGTAGCCTGGAAATCCTCTGTTTCAGAGCTGAGATTAACATAACATTATCATTAACATTGAGAGCTGAGATTCAAAGCTGCATTCTCCAAGAAGAAAAAAACTGCAGGTAATTCAAGGGATAACTATTTTGCAAATCTGGGTCCCTCTGCTTAAAATCATAAAATTATGATTCTGTTAATTCCTTTCTTGATCAGTGAGGTTTTCCCTAAAAATATAACAACTTCATGATGTTTTTTGAGGTCTCTGAGGGTCCACTGACACAATCTGAATTCATGATTTGTAATTGTTTTATCATGAAATAGCTTGTATTTTAGTTTTGGGGTTAGATTAGTTTGGGGGAGGGTGGATTTTTTTTGTCGTTTGAATGTTTTTATAAGTAGAGTTTCAGCATATTTTATTGTGTACTTATGCTATAATATTCTTAATTTTTGACACTATAAATGTTGAATAAATAGAATATTTAAAAAAAAAGACACCTGAGCAGAAAGCTCTGTAAAAGGTAGTGGACACGGCCAAAACCCTCCCACCATTGCGAACATCTGCAGGGAACGCTGCTGTCGGAGAGCAGTAGCAATCCTCAAGGATCCACACCACCTAGCACGTGCTCTGTTCTCGCCGCTACCAGCAGGAAGGAGGGAGAGGTGCCACAAAACTTGCACCACCAGGTTCAGAAGCAGCTGCTCCCCCTCCACCATCAGACTCCTTAACAGTAAACTCAATCAGGGACTTATTTCAGGACTCTTTTGCACTTCATTGAATTTTTTTTCTTCTGTGTATTCCACAGTCAGTTGTTTACAATATTTTATTTGTTTACATATGTGCAATATGTTTGATTTTTGCACTACTAATAAATGGTCATTCTTCCTCGTCTTCAGGGAAAAGCATCTCAGTATTGTATGTAATGTCATGTATATACTCGGACAATAAATCTAAAATGCTATACATTATCCAGCACTATAAAACAAGTTGTCATTATCACATTGTTGTTTATGGGGTTACAGTGTGCAAAGTATGTTTTAGATCTGTTAGCAAAGCTCAAAGAAGTATTTAACTGTAAAAGACATTGTGTTAGGGGAATATAATGGAAGTCTTTTAATAATTTGAAACTCATCAGAATTCAAAGTGGAGAATCATCTTGTTGCTAATGGTTGGAAACACTCGAAAGCTCTGATAATGTAATTTAAGAAACCATGTCAGATGCAGAAGCAGAGAAACTCTTTTTCATCTGCATTTATCTTCCTTCCTAGCTATTGCAAGAGAGTATTGTTTTTAAAATGTTTCTAGACTTCAGAGACCCAATCCACAACTATTCATTCTAATCTTTTGAAATGCTGCCTTTTCTTTGAAGACATTTCAACCTTTCAATGAAGACTTGGGTAGGATTGCAGAACTCAATCCAAACTGGCCAGGTTGCTGAACTCTGCAGCATTCACAATTCTGTCCTAACTTATTCATGGTCACCAGACATGCTACCCACATGTGTGGATTACCTGGTTTGATCCATTCCTAAATTTTAGATCTCTAATCTTTCATTGGAGATTACGTTGTGATGTCACATCCAGGGTCACTTGCTAAAGTCAGGTGGCCTTCCTGTGGGCGAACCTGAAGAAAGCGACTGACCTAGATGGAGTCCAGGGTTGTGTCCTGAGAGAGTGTACAGATCAACTTGCAGATGTTATTACCAACATTTTTAATCTCTCTCTAAAACAGGTCATTTGCTTCAAGAAGGCCATCGTTAGACCAGTACCAAAGAAAAGCACAATAATGGGCCAATATAACTGCTGACCAGATACTTAAGTGCTTTGAGAGGTGGGGTCATGGCTCACACCAGCTCTAGCCTACCAATCAGCCTTGACACCCTTCAATTTGCCTTCTGGCCAAACAAATCCACAGCAGGTGCCATTTCCCCAGGTCACCATTTGGCCCGAGAACACCTGGATGCTAAGGACATGCATATTAGATTACTGTTCATAGAGTACAGCTCTGCCTTCAACACCATGGTCCCAGCAAACTCCTTCCCAAACTTCAAGATCTAGGCCTCAAACTCAACAGTGTCAATTCTCAAGGATGTAGTCATCAGTCCACTGCAAAACTCTCTGTACAACCATGACTATAAAGCTAAATCATATTTCAACTCCATTATCAAATTGACCGATGACCTCAGCAGTTGGCTGGGTATCAAATAATGATGAGTCCAACTACAGGAAAGAGATTGAGATCTCGCAGCATGGTACCAAGGTAAACAAAGAGATGGTCATTGACTTCAGGTGAGGCATCATAGACCACACCCATGTCCACATTAATGACTCTGAAGTCAAAATGGTAAATAGCTGGAAAGTCTTAGGAATAAATATCTTTAATTACCTGACCGGGATCAAGTACATTGACGAGGCGATGAAGAAACACATCAATACTTCTACTTTTTTAAGCAGATTAAAGAAGTTTGCCGTGTCCTCTTGTCCCTCAATAACTTCCACGGGTGACAATCAAAACAATTCTTGCTGGATTCATCAAAGTTTGCTGCTTTGCTCAAGATTTGAAGACACTACAGAAAGCAGTAAATGCAGTTCAGAGCATAATGAAAACCTCTCTCCCCACCATGGATATCATCTGTATCTCCTGCTGCCTGGGAAAGATGCCAACATACTGAAATACCCATCACACCTCAGACACGCTCTCTTCTCCCTCCTCCCACTGGGAAGAAGGCTTAAGAATGTGAATGCATACAGTAAGAATCTAAAAAGTTACCTGCAGCTATCAGTCTCATGAATGAACCCCATAACAGTGCTCTCATGTTGCCCTTGCTTGGTGCTAATTGATTCTCTTTTCATTTCCATCCAATGGTCTGTAAATAATGCTCTTTGCTTAACTGTGTTTAATGCAAAAGATAACCTCTTAGTTTATTCACAGAATAACCCTTCTCACTCTACTACATAATTTGAGACAAATAAATGGTCCTTTTATTTTTCACTGATCTTTTCACCAACCCTCTTTATCTGGTTACCTCATCAGTTTAATAATTCAATCTTTGGCTATCCCTCTTTGTCATTCTGCTCTTTCTTTACCACTTAAAATGTGTTAACTTTTATAAATTCTGATGAGCATTCTCAAACCTGATCTTCAGAAATTTACAAATGTACTTAAACTCAATGGAAGACAAAAATGATCACAGTCAGCCACCTGAACCACATCCCCACCTGTCTGAAAGAGGCTGGTAGACAACCTTTGCCTTTCCAAACTTCAGTGTAATGTACTTTGATGAAGAAGTCTATGATGACTTAGAGGTGAGTGTCTGAATGTAAACACTCATTAACATCATCTGCACATTGTGTATAAATACTGAGGTTTGGTGACCATTCTGGAATAGGGTCATTGAAGGGGGTGAAGAATTTTCCATTGATTCTGTACATTCCAGTGGGATGTCTATTAGAGTTGAGGTGCAGTATTATAGCTAGTAGGAATGAGAAACAGGTTATTGTATGAGCATCGTCTTGAATGTCATTGTCAGTTAAATTTATTTTGTGATGTATACCACCAGCATATTTAATGTCAAATAATTCATCAAAATATAATTTCAGCTTTTATTTTGAGTTTACTATGTAATAAATTGCAAATGTATGACTTTGTTCAATTTTTACCTGGTTCTGGCCATAAACATAAGACTTTATTAATGCATTTCCACTGTACAGTAAATGAGAAAACACGTGTACTTTGGAAAATGTAGGAAATTACATTTAAAGTCTACTGATTTTAATTTGTGTGACTGAATGAATTGTACTAAGAATGATTGGTTATTCTTAAATTTAAAAATATTTCCTTCCCCAAAAATCAAGCCTGAAGCAGTTGGCATAGCAGTTAGCACAATGCCTTTACAGCGCCAGCAATTGGGACCAGGGTTCAAATCCCGCGCTGTCTGTAAGGAGTTTATACGTGGGGAGGGGTGTCACATGATGCAGAGGAGACAGGAGGATGCGAGCCCCAGGGCTCCTCAGAAGTATTCTCCTCAAGAGGAATCAATTAAACACTGTTTAAAAATGCTCAAAATTGACTTTAAACTAGCTTAATAGCTAAACCAAGAACAAGAAATGAAAAATCAAGCAAAGAAATGCAGGTACTGACCAGAATTCAACCTTAATGGTGATGTTCATCCCAGCAATGGGATGTCAGTAAAACGGCAAGATGGCGGCCATTAAAAAAACATACCTAGAGCATGAGCAAGAAACAAAGAAATAGTTACTGACCAGAATCCAGCCTTGATAGTGGAATCCATCTCAGCAAAGGGACGTCAGAAAAACAGCAAGAGGGCCACCACAAAAACCTTGAGGTCTGCAGAGAGGGAGGAAGGAGGGCTTTTTATTTTTATTATTAGTTTTATTTTAAAATTTGTCAACATGTTAATTCCACAGGAGACACATTTTTACTTGTATGGAGATTTTACAGGCGGTCATAACATTTTGGGGTGCGAGTGTGTGTGTGTGTGTATATGTTAGCTTTGATGTGAATGGGCTGAATGGAACGGTTAAGAGGAAACAAGTCTTGGCACACTTGAAGAAAATGAAAACTGATATTGCCTTTATAAAAGAAACCCACGTTACTACACAGAAACATAAGAAACTAGTGAGAGAGTGGGTAGGACATGTTATATTGTCATCTTTTAATTCCAAAGATGGTGTGGAGGGGAGGGGAGGGGGGAAGCCATCCTGATAAACAAAAACATGCCAGGGCGATATGTATTAGTTAATTGTCAGCTTTACTCCAAGTCCTGGACATTTTTAAACTTGTATGCACCTATGATGATGCATCCTTTCTTCAAGATAGTTTCCTTAAAATCTCAGGGGGACGACAAAATATACTTGTAGGGGGTGACTTCAATTTTTGTTTGGACCCTATTCTGGACAAATCAACATAAATAGTTTCCAAATAAAAGCAGCCAAAATTACTTTGGCTTTTATGAAAGATCTAAATTTGACAGATGTGTGGAGGCAAACACACCCTCGAACCAGGGACTACTCCTTTTATTCTGCATCTCAACTCCTATAGTAGGATTGACCTTTTTGTTATCAATGCAATTAATTCACAGAACATTAGAATCTGAATACTGTTGTGGACCCAGAGGACCCTAAAACCCAGCAGCAATAGAAATTCACCAAGACAAATGGTTACTTAAACAAAAGTTACTTTTAATTTTCCTTAAACATAAAAACAGGATCAAACTTTAACTTGTTACTATTAACTTAACCCCCTTCTAATTCTAAACGCACATGGATGAATGTGTATAAGTTCAGAAAAGTTCTTTGATTCACTGTCCAATCTCAATCAGGCAATTCTTACAATGTGCACAGAATTTAATATTTATGAATTTTTCACCAAGCTCTGGTGTTTACTACTCAGGAAGGTTCTTTTTGGTTTCAGAGAGAGATTCGTTGCTCGTTGTACACACACAAACTGATTCCCTCCGATCAGCCACTTCAATGTCTTGCCAAAAAAAAATTGCCCCATCAGGATTTTCCAAATGATAACCTCTTGTTCCAGGTCACCACAGTTTCTTTTGTTTCCCTTATTTCAGGTGAAACACTCTAGCCAGCCATTTCCTCTTGTATGGACCACAAGGGTTTTCAATAGGCTGAACTCAGAAATCACAACCCATCTTCCAAAATGGGGTTTAAACAAGCTTCCAAAAGCCACTGCAGAGATCAGTTCTCTCCCCCTCTCTCCGAGAAAGATTGTTTGCTTGCTCTCTCTCTCTCTCTCTCTCTCTCCTTGCAAAACCACATAGCCTTCTTAGAACAGCAAACTGCAACCAGACCCAAACTTGAGCCCATTCATCAGCTGCTTTCAAAACAATAATCCACTTACACCTGCTTTTGAAGTTTCTTGAGCTTGGGTTCTTCTATTTGTACCTCCTTCTGAAAACCTTTAGCAAAGCAGTTTCCATTGTATTTACAAAGACACTGGGCCTGGAGTGCCTGGTTTGAGCAGAGCTCTTGCATTTTAAATGAGATCTGTTTTCTGAAGTATTTGTGACCTACACTAAAAACCCCACAATCTATCTCTTCCAAAAATATATCTACACATAATATAATCTGTCACAAAACCTATCAAGAACCTTGTCAGATCAATCACCTCTGATTCTCTATTTTGATCACAGAAAAATAAAGTAACTCAGACCGATGGTGTCTGAATCCTACCTTACTCCAAAAACCAGAATTTTGCAAACTCATTAGAGACCAAAGTTGTTCTATGAGATAAGCTGTCCCTCTGTTCCTATGGTTTTATTCTTTGGGACACATTAAAAGCCTACCTTATGGGACAGATAATCTCTTTTTTTTAAAAAAATACATTAAGAACAAATACATGGCAAACATAGAAGAAGAACTGGAAACAGAAATTCTGAAATTGGAAAAGGAATTTCAACAGTCCAGCTCCAAAGAAAAATATAAAGTGCTTGTAAACAAAAAAACTCAAGTACAATACAATACACTAAAATTGAAAATAAAAACCATTCTAAGAACTAAGCAAAGATATTATGAACTAGGAGAAAAAGCATATAAAGTCTTGCCTGGGAATTGAGACCAGAGGAGAGTTTGAGAACAATAAATACACTCCAAAATGTAATGGGCACAGTTTCACATAACCCAACAGAAATCAATGATACATTTAAACAGTTTTATACCAACCCAGAAGACCTGACTAAGATTGATGACTTTTTATCCACAGTTGAACTACCCAAACTTGACGAAGAAGATCAAGCAAATTTGGACCTCCCCTTTACTTCAAATGAAATTGAAAAAGTTTTGAGCTCACTACAGTCCAATAAATCACCAAAGGAGGATGGTTTCCTGCCAGAATTTTACAGAGAATTTAAGGATCTACTTATACTCCTCTCATGAATATAATTACCTTCTACTCCCATAATTAGTGATTCATTAACAAAAACACAGACCCATTGAAATGCTCCTCATTTTGACCCATTTCATTAATAAATTCAAATTACAAAATTGATTTCTAAGACCCTAGCTAACAGGCTTGGCCAATATTTGCTGAAATTAATACATCCACGACTAGAGCAGCTTTATTTTGAAATATTAGTCCACCAACAACCTCTTCATATTTTTGACTATGCAAAGTCTAAGGCTGAACCAAGTGTTGCTGTGGCTCCAGATGCTGAGAAAGCCTTTGACAGGCTGGAATAATTGTATTTATTTAAAGTCTTGCCCAAGGTCAGTTTTGGGCAACTGTTGATTAATTGGGTTAAAATACTTAATTACAGCCCCAGAGCTAGCGTCACCACTAATGGACAGATCTCAGCAGATTGAGCCGACACGGTTGCCGCTTGTCTTCAGGACTTTTTGTCTTGGCTATTGAGCTCTTGGCAGAGGCAATTAGACAAGACTCAGAGATAAAGGGTTTTATGGTTGGTCAGACAAACCACAAAATTAATCTTATGGTAATGATGTAATCCTGTATTTAACATATCCAGTTAATTCCCTTACTAAATTACAGATTCTAGTAAAATTTTATGGTGAAGTTTCAGGATACAAGGTAAACTGGGATTGAAGTGAAACCATCCTGCTAAGAAATGTTTATCTCACTGAGTACCACCAAACAAGTCCATTCAAATGGTCCTCGGGTGGCATCAGATACCTTGGAATAATGATGGGTGATGATCCTCAGAATTTATATAAACTCAATTACCTCCTGTTACTTAGTAAAATTGAAGAAGACTTGAGTAAGTGAATGAATTTGCCCATAACTCTAATTGGCAGGGTCAACTGTGTAAAGCTGAATATATTGCCAAGATTGCAGTACCTTTTCCAGTCCTGCCAATTCCTCTACCTCGAACCTTTTTTAAAACCCTTAATAAGCTTGTTGGGCAATTTATTTGGAACTATAAGATACCTAGAATATCCATGGTAAAGAGGCATCCAGATTCTTAGTTTCAAAAAGTATTTTTTGGTGGCCCAAATGAGATATATTTCTTCATTTTTTGAGAGGGCTGATACCCCCTCCCAGGTACATATTGGATTGAACTCTCTAAAAGAGAAGGTGTATAATGATTTCATGTATAAATCGAATTCCAGAATTATAGTCAGCAGGACAGACAACCCCATTTAAAAACATTTGGTTAAAATACGGTGTGAGACTTGTGGAGGCTCTGAACTGAAAATAGGATTGTCACCAAGGACACCTTTTAGACAGAATGAATGACCCATGTCGTTGAACAATAACCTTTTGGAAACCTGGTATCGTAAGATGATACAACATCTGGAAGATTACGAAAAGAAGCGTTTCAAATCATTTGAATAGCTAAAGAAGAAATATGGCCTGTCCAATAAGACTTTTTTTGTTACCTTCAGTTACGATCCTTCTTTAGGGCCAATTTGGGGCCTGAAATGATTTTACCAGGACTCACTGAAATGGATAAAATACTCCCATGAAGGAAGTGTATGTAAATTTATTTCTAGAATGTACTTTTTAATTGATGAATGAGGGCCCAAATAAAGGTTT
Source organism: Narcine bancroftii (assembly GCF_036971445.1). Taxonomy (NCBI): domain Eukaryota; kingdom Metazoa; phylum Chordata; class Chondrichthyes; order Torpediniformes; family Narcinidae; genus Narcine; species Narcine bancroftii. The sequence continues at coordinate 112,792,406 of NC_091477.1, read as the reverse complement.
GCATAAATTTAGAGTGAGATGGAAGTCAGACTTAGTCACAACAATTGACAAACATCTCTGGTCAGATCTATGTCAAGGAAGTTTGTTGGCTACTATCAATGCCAGGTCCGTTATAATTTTCTCCATCAACTTTACCTCACCCCACAGAAATTAGACCAATATAAATCTGAATGATCAGAGATGTGTTTTCTGTGTGGTATAGAGATTGGTTCCTTTTTACATTCTACCAGGCTTTGCATGAAGGTGAGGCCCTTCTGGTATGACCTCTATGGCACCCTAACCAAGATCATGGGAGTCACCTTCCCAGTGGACCCAGAGCTTTATCTTCTGGGGAACTTTACCATGGTTGGTCGATCACTAACTAATTCTCAAATTAAATTCACAGAAATTGCATTGTATGTGGTCAGGAAGTGCATTGTGGTAACATGGAAGTCTGACTCCAATAGGTGGTCTTCGGCGATGAATAGCTGCATCCCACTTGAAATCTCAGGAAGGGATATAACACCTTCCTAAATAACTGGCAGCCAATATAGGGTTATGATCACTACTGGCTAGCCAGTAGACCTCTGTAAAGATTTTAATACTGTGGTACTATCGTGTCTCCATATGTTTTACTGTACGCACTGACAATGGGATCTTTTTTTTTGTTCCTTTTTCTTCATTCTTTCTCTGTTTAATAGGACTTACATAGAGGGCAGGGGTTCTCTTGATGTTCTGTATTGGATATGATTGTTGATTGTTAAATATATTTAAAATGATAAAATTTAACCAAAAAAAAAGGAGTTTGTACTACATGTCTGTGTGGGTTTTCCCCAGGGGTTCCAGTTTCCTCCCACCGTTGGAACGTACCAGGTGTTCTAGGTTAATTGGATGTAAATTGGGCGGCACAGACTCACAGACAAAATCGTTGGTTATTGCAAAAAGCTTCAATCCAAAAATCAAGCCTGGAATGTTGGTAATGTATCTTTATTTTTGCTACAAAAAGTACACTGTTTGACCTACTGAGTTTATCCAGCTTTGTGTTTTTACCTTAATCACTGCATAATGCAGCGTTTCTCAACCTTTTTACCCTTGTGGAACCGTTGAAATAGTTTTCGTCTCGGGGAACTCCTGCATAAAAAATTATTAATTTATTATATATTTTTATCGTAGTTCACGTGTTAAACATTATTTTTTTTTTCAGATAACTTGTTTAAGGAAAAAATGACCCCTTTTTGTCAAATTTATTGGCAATGCAAAAAAAAATCCTACTGCTCATTTATGAGACCTTACACCGAGGTTTTCATTTTAAATAATAAAAGAGGTTGAAGCCTTTATGATAATAACCAAAGATTTTCCACAATATGCTGTCCATGTATAGTAAATTTACGAATATAAAATTAAACAAAAATTACTCAAAAATGCATTAGCCTATTTATCACTGTTTCTCGCGGAACCACTAGCGACCTCTTGCGGAACCCAAGGATTACAGGGAACCCTGGTTGAGAAACACTGGCATAATGCTTTGAAGGTTTTAACTATTTGTTCTATCTTACTGCAGAATGGCCACTAGATGGCAGGTCTGCACCTTGCAATGACTTCCACAGTTTCCCCATTGCTGTGGTTCAGATTTAATTGCCAAGAGCAGGGGTGCAGTGCTGCCGGAGCTCACTGGAGCGCCACTCCATTACCTCAGGGGGCAGCTCCAGCACCTCAATGGGCCACTGCAGGCACTTGATGGGGCATATCATTATTTGGTGATCTCAAAAATTAGCACTGCATCCCTGGTCAAGAGTACATACAAGACATCACATACAACCCTGAGATTCCTTTATCCTGCGGGTGTGGCAGAATTACCTTTAATTGGTAGTGAAAAAAAGAAACTGTACACAATGTAAAACATATAAACAAACTGTGCAATACAGAGAGATCAAAAAGAAAATCATTAAAGTGCACAAGTAAGAATCCTTAAATGAGTCTCTGATTGAGTTTGTTGTTAAGAAGTCTGATGGTGGAGAGGTAGCAGCTGATCCTGAACCTGGTGGTGCGAGTCTTTTGGCATATATACCTCTTTGGTATAGATACATTGGTAAATCAATGTTAAAGATGCTGATACCATATATTAAACTGGTGAAGGAAAAGAAATAACTGCACCCACTTGAAGCATGATCCAGATAAGCAAGATCTTGTGATGCTTAATCATGAATTATATATTGAATCTTTGGCATGTACAGAAAGCAAGTTAACATCACAAGTCCAGCAAAAAAAGACTACCGATATAGAACAAACACAAAATATTGGAAACACTCAGCAGGTCAAGCAGTTTTTGTTGAAGCAAAGGTTTTGGGACAAGACCTTGCTTCAGAAAACAGAAAAGATTGCCAGTATACAGCATCACAAAGGAGGGTGATGGGATACAAGGTGGTTGGTGAAAGGTGGAACCAGCAGGGGAGGTGATTATAGGCAAATGGAACCAAGTGGAGAGGGCACATGGAAGGATGTACAAATAAAGAAGAAAACTAGGTTCCTGTGTGTAGGAGAACAGTGTCGATCACTTGAAATTGTAAAATAAAATATTCACACCATTGAGTTGTAAGTTTTCCAAGCAGAATATAAAATGTTGCTCTTCCAATTTGTGTTTGATTTTCCATAACATGGAGAAAGCTGAAGATAGATAGTCTGTTGTGGACAGACCACAAATGCATTGCACACAGTGATGGGCAATCAAATGACTCCACGAGGCAGTAGATTGGAGTCCAGGCTTTTATTAGCTTAGACGTTAGCTGGGGCTCAGAGAGCATCTGGCCTGTATCCGAGCAAGAAGTGATCTGGGGTCATGGTCTTGGGTTGGGGCCTTTGTTAGGAAATCTCCTGGGAGGGGTCAGAGGGAAGGAAGGGGCGGTCCAGGCCAGAACATACAGCTATTACAATGGTGTAATACCTCTTACCACCACACACCGTTTCACCAAAGCAGCATTGATTGCTGGAGATTAGATTAGAAGTGCAGGTGCATATCTGTCTCTTCTGGAATGGTGGTGAAAGGGTGGGTGAAAGTCTTCTTTGGTTGCATGGGAAACACAGTTCAGATTGTTAGTTAGAAAAGCTCTGAAAGAGCAACCTGCAGCTTTTTATTATTTTGAGGTGTGTCTTTCACCTAGTAAAATATATAGTAAGTGCATAATATTTCAGCAATGAAAAGAATGGAAATATTTTGTTTGTATTTCTGTTAAAACCCTCTGATTTTGCTTCTTAAATTTCTCTGCCAAAGCCTTGAGGTGCAGTGGCCTTTTGAAGAAGACACATATGGCCAAGACACTCTTATACTCAGATTTACAAGCCATATAACATGCCAACAGTTCACCTTCAGCAGACTTTTACCATTCTCTTAAAAACAAAAAAAAGGCTAAATAAAACTGCGCAAGTTGAGCAAACAATTCATACATAAATTTCTCTGTGTGTCTCAAAAAGCACCTAGACAAGTATATTGGAATCTTTTTCAAATACTATATCTACGGTGTCATAATTGCATTCCACTAAAATATAACTTTACAGCAACTTTGCCAGCAGACTTGCCCTTGACTTTTGGGAAAAAAAAAGAATGGCACCATTTAATACTTTGGCAGCTGAGTGTAATATAACAAAACATTCAAGAATGTAAAAAAATCCAATAAAAGCTACTGTTTCTGAGTTGTGTCAGTTGATACTGGATTTGGTCATCTGGAAAAAAAAAAGTTAATCAAATATGCTGATTAAAGATCTGAAAAGTTAGTTGGGATTAGATGAAGTCTAATTATTCTTGGTCCATTGCAGTAAAGTCATAAAAGTAGTGTTAAGAACCAGAGTGAATTAAGTAGAATTGGCTAAGCAACCTGTTGAGAAAGATTTAATATGATTTCAGCAGAAAGAAAATGTATATAAATAGACAAGTTTCTCATCTTGGGTCACCCCTTGTGATTGAGGATGATGATCTTTCTCTCCAGCTGATTGGATTCTGATGTGGCTGATAAGGCCAATATGCAAAGCAAAGATGGGACAGGAGGTGATTGATGTGACAGGTGGATGGATAGTTTGTAAGGTGGTGTGCTCCTTCCATTGCTTACAATGAGCTTCCAAGTGATTCCGTTGCATGAACAAGTTTCTCAATCCCTCTCCAGATGCTCCTTATCAACTCTGACCAGGGATTCCCAAGAGAACATCCTTTGGTCCACCTGAGTTTTCTTGTCATGATGGATATCCACACACGGTTGAGAACAGATTTGAAAGAAGGGCATGGAATTGCCTTGTGAGGATTCACAAGATTGTTTTCTAACAGCAGAATTATACTTCCTTTGTTTCTCTAGCTAAAATGAAGGATATATACTTGGAAATTCATACACTAAATTATCTTATTATGATTGATATATTAATTGCCAACAACTTTAGTTATAATTTTCCTCTGTAATTTTTTTGGAAAATGCTGCAATCCTATTCCACAGCTCTCATTTGGCTTATAATATTTATCACCGAGACCCACAATATACCAATGCTTTCATTAAAAAACCTAATTTATGTTTCCACAAAAAATACACACTATTTTAAAATTTCAGATATATTATAGAAATTTGTACATTTGGTTTCAAACAAGTCTGTAGCTTTCTTCAACAAATTCAAAGTTACAAACAACTATTGCAATACACCAGTATAAAAAGTTGCAAACTTGTTTTCAGTGCAATGTTGACAAGTATTCAATTTCAGTTGCGGTGCAGAAAAGAAAATCCCAATGATTTTACCTGAATCGTGTAGAAACAACAAGAATATTCTCAACCTTATCTCTGCATTGAGTCACATAGAATCATACATTTTAAAAATAGGACTTGTATTCATACCAACCATTCAGTATCCATCAACATTTACTGCAATCGTTTCAATATCTTACCAAATATTCAACTAAATATTTCTTAATTACTGTGAGAGTCTCTCCCTCCACCATCCTGTCAGGCACTGTTCTCCAGTGTTCAGCTCTCTCAAGTGAAAGTATTCTTCTTCCAATTTCCTGTAAACTTCCTACCCCTTACTGTATCCTCTGGTTTTGAACACCTCTACCTCAGGTAAAAGTTGCTCATGATCTATTACAGCTATTCTCAACTTTTTTCAGCTATGCCCCCCACTCCCCAGGATTCTCCTCAAAATTTATGGGCTCCCTTCCCTGTGAAGCAGTCAAGTTTTGGTTCCTTCTGTACTTCTCTCCTTCCAAGTACATAGAAAATATTCATGTTACAGGGGCTGAAAAGATAACAAGGCTTTTACTTAAATGTGCTGTGCCTCCCCGCCCCCCCCCCCCCCCATTTAGAATGACTGATCTACCTATCTATGCGCCTCATATGTTTGTAAAACTCAATCAGGTTCGTCCCTCAGCCTCATCCACTTCAAGGAACACTGAACAGCCTCTCCCTATAACTGAAACACTCCATCCCAGGAATGTCTTGGTGAGTGACTCTCTCTATGGCATTCGCATTCTTGCAGTATTGAGGTGATCTGAACATTACACAGCGCTCTAGCTCCGACCTAACCCATGGTTGATAAATCTGACTATAATTTCCCTGCTCTTATGTTCTGTCTCTCAGCTAATTAAAATAAGTATTCAGTAAAACCTTCTTCACTACTGGATCCATGATTTCCACATTGGCTGACCCCAATCAGTGCGAATTAGCAACGTCACCTCTTGATTGATATGGGTACCTCGAGGCTCATGCTTGGTTCTGTTTTATTCCCTATACTCTCACAATTACACAGCCAGGTTCAGCTCCAACACAATCTATACATTTCCTGACGATACCAATGTTGTAAGTTTTCTAAGAAATCTGAGGAGATTTGGTGCGTTGTTGGATCCTCCATCAACATTCTCTCGGTGTACTGTGGAAAGTATGCAGACTGGTTACATCAGGGTCTGCTTTTGGAACTCGAGTGCCCAGGATTGTAAAAGGCTGCAGAAGTTGGCAAACCTAGCCAAGTTCATCACAGGCACAAACTTCACATCTATGTGAGACTCTGCCACAAGAAGGCAATTGAAATCATAAAGGTCCCCATTACCTCTTCCCACTGCCTCCTCCAGGCAGAAGGTACAAAAGTCTGAAGTCCAGCATCTCTCTAGGTTCAACAGCTATGAGGCTTTGAACATCTCCTGACTACCCTAACAATAAACTACTCTGGGACCCTCAAAAGACCTATCACATTGGTGAAACATCACTTTATTTTGGACCACTGACTACAACTGTAGTTTATATTTATCTATCTCTCCTTTTATATTTATTATTTTTTTGTGTGTCTTGGCATATTGTGGTGATTTAATGCATACTTTTATGGCTGATGTAACTTACCTGTTTTCCTGCAGCAAGTAAGAATTTTGGTGCACCTGCTTATTGTTCTTGTGTACATTAAAATTAACACTCATCACTTAAATAGGTAAACTATAACGAGAAAAGGATATGATGCTTTTTGGTCATAACTTGATGACGGGCTTAGGCCCAAAATATTAGATACATATCTTTGCTACATAAGAACACTGCGTAACCTGCTGAGTTTCTCCAGCACTTTTGTGTATTGAACTTAAATTGACAGCTATCTTGATGCAGTATCAGTAATATTGCCAGTAGAATCCTCCATGAGTATTTTTGTCTAGTCAAAAGAGTAATGCAGAATCTAATAAAATGTATAGACCATGTTGAAATCAATAACCCACACATGTATTTGTGCTGTTCAGACTCAGAAATGCTCACATTGAAAGTTCAAGTTCATGTTTATTCTTGTCACATGTACAGTGAGAAAATTTGTTTTGAGAGCAATTCAGTGAGTTAACCCTTAATAGTACAGCAATTTAAAAAGTCAGTATAGATTGCATTGAATTAAGTTACAGAGAGAGAGAGAGAGAGTTAGATAGAACAAAGTCAAGCCAACAATACTTCCCTCACGTGAGGTTCGTTTAGGAGTTTGATAAATGTGGAAAAGAAACTGTTCTTAATCCAGTGGTTAATGATTGCACACTTCTACATCTCCTTCCCCGCGGGAAGAGGGAGAAAAGATTGTAGCCAGGGTAGGATGAATCTTTTAATATGTTAGTTGTTTTAAAGATGCGTCACAAAGCAGATACATTGCTGAAGGAGAAGGGAGATTGTGTGATGGCCTGAAAAATAATCATACTGAATAATCACTTTGTATGTTGAATTTAATAATCATATTAAAAACAACATAGAATTTAACCGAAGCTGAAAACCACATTTGTGAATTTATTATGTTGATGTCAATTTACTTAATGTATCAAAATCATAGGCTCCTCAATAACAATGTTTTTATCGTGCTTTTAAAGTATAATTTCATACTAGCTAATTAAGAATATGAATGATTGTTTCCTAGTACAATAGTTCCCCCCTTATCTGCCTGAAAACTCGATAGTACCAAACCCTATATATACTGTTTTTTCCTATATACACATACCAATGATAAAGTTTAATTTATAAAATAGGCACAATAAGAGATTAACAACAATGACTAATAATAAAATAGAACAATTATGACAATTTTTAAAAAATGGTTACAAACACAAGCACTGTGTGACAGATATATTTTATTTTATATATAGATATGTTTTAAAGGAGATAGATTGTGGGGGTGGGGGGGGGGTTAGAGTGTAGGTCACAAACAAACAAACACTTCACAAAACAGATCTAAAATGCAAGAGCTTTTCTCAAACCAGACACTCCGGGCCCAGTGTTTTTGTAAAGACAAAAAAAAAACTGCTTTGCTAAAGGTTTTCACAAGGATGTACAAATAAAAGAAATCGAGCTCAAGAAACTTCAAAAGCAGGTGTAAATGGATTATTGTTTTTGAAATCAACAGATGAATGGACTCAGAAGATTGGGTCCGGTGCCATAAAATGTCTGGTTGCAGTTTGGTGTTCTAAGAAGGTTGTGTGGTTTTGCAAGCAGAGAGAGAGAGAGAAAAAACCAAACAGGTTTTCTCTAAGAACTGGTTTCGGCACTAGCTTTTGGAGACTGCAGCAACAAGCTGGCAGCTTGTTTTAACCCCATTTTGAAGACGGGTTGTGAGTTCTGAGTTCAGCCTGTTGAAAACCCTTGTGGTCCATACAAGCGGAAATGGCTGGCTAGAGCGTTTCACCTGAAATAAGGGAAACAAAAGAAACTCTGTGGTGACCTGCAGAAGAAGAGGTTATCATTTGGAAAACCCTGATGGGACAAGATTCTTCAGCAAGATACTGAAGTGACTGATGGAAGTAAATCAGCTTGTGTGTGTCCAGTGAGCAACGAATCTCTGTGAAACCAACAAGATCCTTCCTAATCACATTTAAGCACCAGAGCTTGGTGAAAATTCATAAATGTTGAATTCTGTGCACAGTATAAGAATTGTCTGCAACCGTTGAACTTGGAGGAGTGAGAAGCGAGTTTGGACTGTGAATCAAAGAACTTTTCTAAACTTATACACGTGAGCTTAGAATTAGAAGGGGGTTAAGTTAACAGTAATAAGTTAAAGCTTGATCCTTTTTTATGATTAAAGAAAATTAAAAGTAACTTTTGATTAAGTAACCATTTATCTTAGTGAATTTCTATTGCTGCTAGATTTTGGGGTCCTCTGGGCCCATTACAACTGCAATACTGTGACAGTCAATCTGATAACCGAGATGGCTACTAAGTGACTAACAGACGGGTAGCGAATACAGTGTGGATGATTCACGGCCCAGGCGGTACACCATGAGATTTCATCATGCTACTTAGAACGGCGCGCAATTTAAAACTTACGAATCGTTTTTTCTAGAATTTTCCATTCAATATTTTCGGACTGCAGTTGACAGCGGGTAACTGAAACCGCTGATAAAGGGGGACCACTTTATTTGATTCTCAGTATCATCAACTTGCTTTTTGATAACACCTGTTTCAGGAGTTGCTCATTGCACAGAAATTAAAGTTATTCTGAAGGCAAGTATTCAGTCTTGGAAGGATACAAAGGCTTAAAGCTGATAGTTAACAGTGTTCACCATTCTTTACAGTTTAGATGATGAAGCTTGGATCTGGTTCCTAGCTTTGACTGAGTCTCTTCATAATTTGCTCTCCTGCCATTGCCATGTAGTTGATTCTAAACTATGTGTAAGGGTCAGTCCTTAACTGCATAAGCTATCCCTCTGAGCTCTCCAGCCATAAACTGGGCCAATGGTTACAATATTCACAAAATGTGATCAATATTCAGTCTGTTGTTGATTTTTCTGAAAAATGCTTCAGTATACAACTTGTTACTGGTGTGATCATTTGTGTGAATCTGTGAACTATACCAGCCAACTTTCCACTGAAGTGTTTGACGTGATAGCCAGTGAGAAATACCTTGGATATTTTAATGGTCTGAAGAGTACCCCCATATATCAAAAAGCAATCTACCATTTTATCTGAAAATTAACATATATTTTTGCCTCCTAGAAATATATGGATATTAAGATAATTTTCCCCAGAAATGTCCACATACCATTTTTCAATATATTATTTAACAATAAAGTCATCAACATTTTTATTTACCAGACAAAATTAGAACTACGCTGAGATGCAAACATGGACTTGTGCAGAAAATCAGTGTGTAATTGCAGGTATTCTGCTGGCACTGGAGTGAAGATCTTTCCTATTATTTTTGTTAGAAATTTCAGTTCAGATATTTTCTTTGTTTCTTTAGCTATTCTTCAATTCTCCCTCAATGCAGATAAGCAGATTATACTTTAGTTTGGAATTTTATTTTCTCTTATGAGGTTGATCTGGGATTTCATTAGCTTGCAATAAAGATGCCCCCTAATTATGTATCTTTTACCTGCCAGATGTGATCATTTCCACATTATATTTCAGAACATGATGAAGGAAGGCAGGTTTTCTTGGAAGAATCATGGACTTACAAGCACCTGGTAGATCATGTGGAGACAACAAAAACCACCTGCAACCAGTGGCCACACATTTCAATTCTCCATCTGAGAGCACTCACAAATTGGAGGAACAACACATCTTCCGACTAGGCACTGTCCAACCAGGTGGCATTAATATTGACTTCTCTGGCTTTCCTTAAACCACACCCCACCCCCCCCCCCCCCCACACTTCTTCCCACATTCCCTTTTCCCTGCCTCTTTTCACACAGATAAACTCACCTCTCCCCTTATCTAATTAACACTTTTTGTTGGTCTAGACTCCTCCCGCAGTGAGCACCTAAGATTTCCTGATTTTATTTTGCTTATTCTTATTCCTTGAAGAAGGGCTCAGGCCCGAAATGTCGGCAATCTATTTTTGTCTCCTATGGATGCTGAAAAATTGGCTGAGTTCCTTCAGTATTTTGGTGCATTTTTAGTGCAGATTGTGGAATCTGATTAGGAAGGTGATGACTGTAACAAGATAAGGCAGATGGCAACAATGGATGAAAGAAGATTTGGGAGCAGTGAGAACAGAGTAGGTCCTGGATGGTGTGGACCCTTGATCATTGCTGTTGCTCTCTGATGGCAAGATTCCATGTAGATGTTCTCGATGGTGGGGAGAGTTTTGCCTATGATGGACTGGGCTATACCATTACCTTTTCCAGGAGTTTCTGCTCAGGTATTGGTGCCCCCATACTAGGCAGTGATCCAGCTGGTCATTTGTTGAAGGCTGCCAAGGTTTCCCATAGCATACTGAACTTCAATAACTCCTTAGGAAGTAGAGGCACTGAGGTCCTTTCTTCACAATGACATTAATATGATGAATCTTGAACAGGTCCTTCAAGGTAGAAACTCCAAGAAATTTAAAGGTACTCATCTCTCCACCTCTGATTTCCCCCAATTATCACTGGATTGTATGGCTCTGGCTTTGCTTTCCTAAAGTCTCCGATCAGTTCCTTGATCTTGTTGAGTGAGAGGTCGTTGTTAATAGACCATTCAGCCAAGTTTTCAATCTCACTCCCACATGGTGACTCATCGCCCCCTTTTATATAGCCCATGAGAGTGGTATCATTAGTAAACTTGTGTGTGGCATTGTTGTAACGAGCCATACGGTCATAGATGTCAAGCAATTAGAGCAGGGGCTAAGGATGCAGCGCTGTGATGCTTCGATGTTGATGGAGATTATGGAGGAGATGGTTTTGCCAAACTGCATTGACTGAGCTCTGGAGGTGAGGAAATCCAGGATCCAATTACACAGTAATTGGAGTTTGCTGATCAATTTTGAGGGGATGCCAAATTGTAGTTTGCATCTTTGTCCAGGCGTTCTAGAGTTTTGTGTCTATCGGATGAGGGACCATCTATGGGGGACTTGTTACTGTGGGAGGTAGGCAAATTGGAATTAATCCATGTTGCCTCTCAGACAGGATACGTGTAGGCACTCAATAGCAGCCTCTCAAAACACTTCACTGCAGATGTGTGGGCCACTGGTTGATAGACTTTTTGCATTCATAGTATCAGACGTATCAATACATCCTCATCAATGTCATTGTCATTGTTTTCACAATGTACTGTTACCATCACTGACACCTTGTTGTTTCTACATGTTGTAATTTGACATCTTGGGAAGGCGATGGTCACATACTTTGTCTAGAATTTTTGTTTTATAAGCAAGATAAGAATGTCTTTTTACACTCATAATATACATTAATAGTCATAGCTATACATTCTCATCAATACCCCATTACCACCATAGTAGCACCTTGTTGTTTCTATCTCCACTCACCCCACCCCCCCCCCCCCCCTGTTAGTTGAGGGGCTTCCCCTTAGTCTCAACTTCTCAGTTCCCAGTAATGAGATTCGAGACTGTGGTCCTTCCCCACAGCCCCTTCACACTGGCTGCCCCAAGCTTCAGTACTTCCATCAGCATGTACTCCGCACCCTGAAATGTGCCAGTCGGCAGCATTCCTGGGCTGGCATCTCAGTATGCTAAAAGAGCAACAGGTTTCGGGCAGACCAAAGAGCATCCTTCACTGAGTTGATGGTCTTCCAGCAATTCTGGATGTCAGACTCAGAGTGTGTCCCCAGGAACAGCCCATAGATGAAAGTCCTCTGTCACACTGCTGCTAGGGGTGAACCATGACATCCTCCACACACTCTTTGTGAATGTGCATTCAGCAAAGAGGTGGGAAATAGTCTCCACTCCACTGCAGCCACCCTGAGGACAACATGCAGTTTAGAAAAGTCGCGTATGTTCCATTGGAGTGATTTAAAATAAGATTGGGTTGCCTCGGCGTCGTTCATGGTAAACCAAAGTTCTATCCCTCCCCCAACACCACAGGCCCTTTAAATGGAGCTAGCCAATTTTTTAAAAAATCATAAATTTAAATCACCAAAGTGCTGGAGAAATTCATCAGATCCCGTAAAGGTTATGTATCCTTGCCACCTACGGACGCCGCGGGACCTGCTGAGTTTCCCCAGCACTTTTGTATATTAGCCCTTTGGATTCGGGCCACTTTTAACTTTTCATAATCTATACTCCGGACTGGGTCCGTGGGTAAACTACGATCCAGCTGGTAGTTTGGTATAAAACCAGTCCGGGAAAAGAGGGACACGGAATCCAAAGGGTTAACTGCAAACGGTGTCTGCGGCCTTTGTTTCACACCAAAGGAATCGTTTTTTAAAAAATGATCTTTCCATCAGTGAGACATTTCTGTGCATCAATGGGCATTAATTCTGAACGAATTTGGCCCATCTCCGGAGAAGTACGTTCATTCTCCACCCCTTTCCCCGCCCCTAATGAGTCTGGGGTTGAACCAAAGGTGGCAACCTGAAATCTGCCGACGAATAGCTCCAGAGGATGATGGAAAAACACTGTACTTCACATCTCTGAAGTCAGCCTCGCGTATAAAAGACTGGTTATCCTCTCCGCCGTTGAACGAGCTGCTTCCCGTGGCACAGAGGGGATTTGGCATATTTTCTTTGAAACAAATTTTAAATTTAGACATTTGTTTCCTTTAAACGTCCACGTAAATAAACCTTGTTTCTTTTTTGGGGGGGGTGGGGGTGGCTTAAGACGACTGTGCCGGGCAGCCGCTCTCCCTCTTCCCCGCAGAACACGCGAGCTTGATGTGCAGAGAGCCTGCTGCCTTCCGACAGGGTATTGCAGTCGCGGCTCCGGAGACGGCTAAGTCTCACTCCCAGCCTCCTGACCTGATCCACGCCGAGAGCCATGAAAGTCGCTGCTTATCTGTTCTACCTTTCGTGCTTGAGTCTAGTTTCGGCGCAGCTTCCCATCGGAAAAAGGTAAAAACCAACTTGTCTGTAAAGAACAAGCTCATGAAAGTTTAACTGAGGAAGTCATAAGGATTTCGAGATCTGAGCGCTGGGGAAAACTCTTGGAAAAAGATTTCATTTAAGGACCACTTTTAAACGGTGCTTGAAGTGATCAAGGATATTTCATGTCAGGAGACTGGGGCACCACCCAAAGTGCAGAAGGAACTGAGGGGATCAGGAAAGCAATTTCGGGCCGAAATGAAGGGGTTTGTCCCTGAAATTACAACTGCTGTGCATGGATGCTGAGTTCCTCCAGCATTTTGTGAGTTGCTTGTTTTAGACCGAATGTGCCCGGTGTATTTTGCATGTTTCGACCCTGACATTACTTAAGAGAAAAATCAATATAATTATGTCACAACATTTTGCTGAATTGAATCTTAATCGTGCGTAAAAGTCAGGGAGCAAAACGAGATAGTTAAAAGATCAGACCAAGTAAGTTGTGTCTCGTGTAGAGCGGGACCACAGATTGGTTACTGAACACAGCCAGAATTTGAGGATAAATTTGGATCTTCCAATTAAACACTCACAATTGGATTAGCAACTGTAATACTTGCAGAGGAATCTAATTTGAGGTCAATGGTGTGATGGCTTTGCTGTTTCCCTTGCTTGGTCCACCCTTTTAAGCGTTTACTGGTTGGCTTTGAATACCTTTTGTTTAAAAAGTAACCGCGATCCGAATTGGAAAGGAATGCGCAGCCTTCAGACACGTTTCCGCACCAATGAAGGGTGATTTAGTCACTTGTAAATCTGATGTTGCAGGCTTCTGATTTTCTTCATTTCATTTTAGATTTTAGAGAGTTACTGTTGGGGGTGGGGAGGGCGTAGAAGCAGAGAAAGACACAGAGTTCATAATAAAATGTTAAAACAGCCAACCTGGCACCTGATTCAAAAGTCGTAAGACTTATCAGACTATATCAGGAAGACATCTGTTCAAACAGAAGGCCATCTGCCATATGACTCAGGCTTTTGGGAAATGGAAACTAAAAACACAAAATGCTGGAGAAGCTCAGCAGGTCGAACAGTGTCCTTTCTATTGCAAAAGGAAGGATACATAACTGATATTTCGGACTTGAGCTCTTCATCAAAGTATGGGAAAATGCCAGCAAGCGTCTGAGCAAAAGAGTAGGGGGGAGGGCAGGAGATGATAGGTGGAGAAAGGAGGGAGGGGGCATGGCAGGGATCTGTGGGTGACAGAACTGGAAAGACGAAAGGGGAGGGGAAAGAAAAGGCAAGCAGGTTTAATGGAAACCAGTAAAGTTGATGTTCATGCCATGTGCCTAGTGAGTGGCCAGAAGAAAAATAGGTGGTGTTCCTCCAGTCTGCGGGTGGTCAGGGTGAGACTGTACATAAGGCCATGGACAGACGTGAATGTGAACCAGAATTGAAATGGTTGGCCACCGGGAGGTCACTGTGGTTGCGAATGCAGAGGAGGTGTTGAGTGAAGTGATCTCCCTCTTTGAGGGTACACTGGATGTAGTAAATGAATCCCTTGGATGTACAAGTGAAGTGTTGCTTCATGTGAAAGGCCTGTTTGGCACCCTGGACCATGGTGAGGGAGGAGGTGTGGGCGCAAGTGTTGCACCTCCTGCGGAAGTTGCTGGGGGTGCGATGGGTAGGGAGGGATGAGTGCACAAGGGAATCACGAAGAGAGTTGTCCCTGCAGAAGGTCGAGCGAGGAAGAAATTAAAAAATGTGTCTGGTGGGGGCGATCTTGAAGTAAGTGCCGGAAATTCAAGCCAATAATGAGTTGGGTGCAGAGGCTGGTGGGGTGGTAGGTGAGGATGAGGGGGATTCTATGTTTGTTGTCTCTAAAGACAGAGGGGGCTAGGGGAGATGATCGAGAAATGGAGGAGATGCAGGTAAGGGCTGAGTTGAAAGTGGTGGAGGGGAAGCCACATTTGTGGAAGAAGGCAGACATTTAAGAAACTCTGGTCTGGAAGACCTCATCTTGGGAACAGATACGGCAGAGACAGAGAAATTGAGAAAAGGGGATGGAATCCTTGCAGGAGACATGGTGTGAGGAAGTATAGTCCAGATAGTTGTTGGAGTTTGTAGTAATATGAACTGTATCAGTATTGCTCAAGCAAGTCATGTGATTATGACATTTGAAGAAAGCATTTTAGTTCATCAGAAAGTCATCTGAAGAGACAGAATTAAAGTGGCTTTGGGGTGAGATGGTCATTTAAGTAAAAATGTTATTATTAATAAAAATTATTGTTTTAAAGATACCATTATCTTGTTGAATTTCTATTGCTGCTAATCTATGATGTAACACTGGTGTCATCTTTTTTCTTTTTTTTCATTTCCTTTCATTAATTTCCAGGAACTTTAAATGTGGAGGGATTCAGAGAGGATTGTCAGGTTTCATTGGAAGTGAGGGATTCCCTGGACTCTACCCACCCAACAGCAAATGCACGTGGAAAATCACGGTATGAATTAAATTTCTTTAGTACAGGAATAACTTTATTTTTAAAAGATCAGAATTTATTTAACCATTTAAGAGGAGCAAATTTAGATGTGATAAAGTAAGTTAATTAAAATCATTAAATGTTTACAGCAAGTAAAAAAATAATAACTGGTGGTAGTTGCCTCCCTCATTGACATGAACTGTGGATTAAAGTTGTTCAGTGGAGACATAATTGCATAAATAAAGTGTGAAGCCACTTGTTCTCTCCTGGTTGGTCTTGGCAAAACTCGATCTTCAATGATCTCTCTTTCATATATCTTTTAATATTGTACTCCTCAGAAACGTTTTCAAATAGTGTTACAACCTTTGGCACAATCTCCCAAGTGAACTAAAGCAAACAGTAGTTCTTTTGGAAGGAAAGTTTCTTCTAACTTCTTGTGCTTGTTCAGATGTCTCAAGGCCATGGCTGACTCTTCAACCAGGAGAAAATATATTTTGCCACTTATTCTTTCAGTATCTTTCTTTGCCATTGAAACCTTTTTGATCCCTGAAGCATTTCTGTTGCTCTGGGAACAAGTATAGGTGGAATGAGCGTGCATATAATCCAACTTAATCCAAATTCACTCACTTTGCTTTCTAATGGTGATATATGCCTGTTTTAGACTGATGTGGAAGAGAATGTGAAAACTTGTAACCAGTTGTGGATGCAGTGGTGTAGCTGGGGGGCAGGGGTGTGTGGAGGGGGAGCGACAGCTCCCCGAGCACATTTTTCAAAAGTGGTGCCTTCCCCCCCCCCCCCACCCCCCAACCCCACTGGTACATCCCTGCATTCAACCTTACTTTATTTAGTTTTCGAACCCACTTGTTGATAACCCATTCCTGGTAGAAGCCGAGGAAAGATCCATGAATTTCTCCTCACTAGCCTGCTATAGTTGGCCTGGATGATGTAGTGCTGCCCTGGATCAGTGTGTCATTCAGTTCAATCACCAGGTAGCCGTTTTGACGATACGACATTAGTGGGTTGTTTAAAGGAATTGGATGAGTCAGCAAACAGAATGGAGTTTGAAAACTTCGCTGAATGGTGCACCAACAACAACCCTCACCAAAACTAAGAAGCTGATTGTTAATTTCAGGAAGGGAAATCCAGTGGTATACAATCCAGTGATCATCGGGCGATCAGAGGTAGAGAGAGTGAGCAAATTTTAAGTTCTTGATAGTCATTATCTCAGAAGATCTTTCTTGGTCCCAACACACTAATGGCATTGTGAAGAAAGCACGTCGGCCCCTCTCTCAGGGGTTTGCGGAGGATTGATATGACACCAGAGCCCTGGCAAATTTCTACAGAGGTGTGGTGGAAAGTGTGCTGACCAGCTGCAACATGGTCTGGTATGGGAACACCAATACCCCTGAGCGTAAAGCCCTCCTAAAGGTAGTGGTCCTTTGTCCCAGTAGATCCAGGATATCACAGGCAAAATCCTCCCCATTATTGAATGCATCTACAGGGAACTCTGCCATCAGAGGGAAGCAGCAATCATGAAAGACTTGCACTACCCTGCACATGTGCTGTTCTCACAGCTGCCATCAGGAAAGAGGTATAGGTGCCGCAAAACTGGCATCACCAGGTTCATGTCAGTCTTATTTAAACACTCTTACTTGTGCACTTTATTGATTTTCTTTTTGTACTCTCTGTATTGCACAGTTTGTTTACATTTGTTATCTGTTGACAGTTCTTTTATTTGTTCACATGTTTACACTGTGTACAGTTTATTTTTTGCATGATCAATTAATGGCAAATCTGCTGTGCCCGCAGGAAAAAAGAATCTCAGTGTTGTATGTGATGTCATGTATATACTCTAACAATAAATCTGAAATGTGGAAAAAAAATCTGAAATCTGAGACTGCATGGCAAGCGGGAGTTGTTCCATGGTCCTGCCGGCTGGGTGCAAGTGGCTCCCAATCTGTGCTGGGAGGCTCCCAGGTCGTCGAGAAGCAATGGGCTTTCTCAGCTCTCAGCTTATCATAAAGATGGCCAAAACTATTAGACCAGCAGTAAAACCAAGATGAGGAGGCCAAAGAACGCCACCACCTTTCTGCTGAGGTAGAACCCAGAATTAGACTTGCGTCTCATGTTGGTGCAGGGTCCTTTGGGGTATCCCTAGCTGGGATCTGGTGAGCAACACAAAAGTGCTGGAGAAACTCAGCAGGTCATGCTGAAAGCAAAAGGCAGTCGAAGCTTCGAGCCAAGCCGATCATCGGGAATATCGAAACTCAGACTGACACCTGAATAAAAAGGTAGGGATGGGAGAAAGGAGAGGGGAAGAGGAGAAGCACAAGCTAACAAGTAAGAGGTGGACAAAGGTGGGCAGGGTAAGGGAAAGAGACTGAGAAGTGATCGGGGAGAGGGAAGCTCTCTGATAGGAGAAGATGGAGTGCTGCAGAAAGGTGGACAGAGGGATGAGAGGCAGGGAGAAAGGGCAATCTGGGCCAGTTTTACCCCTTACATATAATAGTTGTGATGAGTCCGGGATCTGAATCTCATCCCATTTGGACCAATATCCAGCTGACAAGTAATCTGAAGTAAACTTTGTGCTATGCATAAAACACCAGTTGATATTCCATGTTACCAGTGACTGTGCAGGGTGTAGCGTATCATTAATTGGGAATGCGTGGGACCTTTTTCAATATAAGGCAGCAGTCAGTTTCCGAAGAGATTCACAAACAGGAAAATGGATGAAAGAACACGTGTATCTTATTAGGATTAATTATGCCCTGTAATATGAAAAATATGATACTTAGTGATTCCTGAATTACAAAGTGTCAATAAACAGAAAAACATTTGCCATGCACTCTTCTGGTTCTTGCTCCTTTAAACTGAGACAATCAAGCCCTGTGCATCCAGGTAGGAACAGATGTCCTACAATGTTGAATTAATTGGGTGAAGACCACTTTTGTCTGGATTAAGGAATAAAGTAGAGACATGTCGGAGACTGCAGATGCAGGAATCTTGAAGCTAAACACAATCTTCTGGTGGATGGAGCAGGATCAGAATGGTTGACTTTCTGAATTCTTCCAGCAGATTGTGCTTAGTTGAAGTAGTACAGGTCGTCCTCGACTTCTGACTTACGCGAGTTATGTCCACCTGCACATATGACTGAAAATTTTTTAAATAGCTTTAATAAAACTACATATTTTGTATTAAAAGTGCTGTATACAGTACATGTTGAGATTCTTTATTTACTAAAAGTTCATATGTTGAGTATCTTTATTAAAGGTACTGTATTAAAGGTACTGTACTGTACATATGTTGACTTTTGTCATTAAAGGTTCATTTGTTGAAAATATATTTTTTAAATTGCTTTAAGATCTCATTAAGCCATGCATGGTGGGGCAAATCTGACTTCCGTCCAATCTGAGTTACAACCAATCCTTCGGTCCCAATTATATTCGTAATTTGGGGACTACCTGTATACAAAAGCACTGGACTTTTGTGTATTGCACTCGACTCTGGCATGTGGAGGTTTTCTTGTTTACCTCCATGTAGCTCAAGTAACCTAATCACAATTATTGAAGCAATATATAACGTTCTAGAGGAACTAGGCAGTTGATGTTTCAGGTTGGAGCCCTTCATCAGGATAAGAATTGTTGAAATCTGGACAGTGGTAATTGCACCCTCCCATCATCTCCACTCTGGTCCAATGCCACTGAAAAATCAGTGTGATTCGCCATTCAACCACTGCCTCACCATCTAGTATGTGTCGTGGCAGCTTTTTTATGTGCTTGCTCCCCCTTACTTTAGAACTTGGTTACTCCCCTGTGTGGTTGAACTCATTATGCAGAACAGACCTGGTTTCACACATCCTTGACCTCCTTCTCAACTCCACCCTCTGTCTGCAGATCAGTCCAGGATAAAGGCAGCTCTTGAAAATGTTTCAGCATCAGTTTCAAGATGTTGTGGTTGGAAGAGTGTTCACTCAATTGAGGGGGGATAAAAAACTCCACGAGTTTTATACCATTCATACAATCCACAGCAGCAAAACAGCATGTCCAAAAATACTTTATAATTCTCTTATATTCTTTAACTTCTGTTTTCCCTCCACTCTATATTTTCTCCCTTCTATAGGTTCTTCCACACCATGTACCATTCTAAGGCAAAAGAATGAGCATGAGGCCTGGTTCCTCTTCTCTGTCAAAGCTGCTTTTGATCAGCTAGGAGGTATGCAACAGTGGCCCACTAACTTTCTCTCATCAACAAATAACAATCGGGCTTCTCTTCACTGCCTCCAATAAACGCTAAAAAATCTGCCCCCTCATTATTTCCCTTTATTGTAAAGCTTTCATAATTGAAAGGAATGTCTGATAGAAAAGGAGCTAGATATAAGGAACACTAGTTCCAGGCCCAGGGAACCATCTTTACCTCGAAACATTGACTAACTGATTTTTGTTTCTCCATAGATGCTACTTGCTGTATTAGGTATTTTTAGGCCTTCATGTTTAATGCCTACAAAATTACAAATCAAAGAACAGAGGTTGGAAAAAAAAATTCAATCTCTCGGGCCTTCTAGCTTGGACATGTGGTAGACAAAGACAATAAAAAGGAAGTTAAACGCAAAACTCTGCAGACACCGTCATTTTCTCCCCTTCCCCCCCCCCCTCCCTTCCCTCCCTCCTTCCCACCCCCCTCCAAACCCATTAAACGTTCAACATATACAATACAATAAACCCATTAAACAATGTCATCACACAATGAAAATAAACAAGAAATTTGTGTCATCTACTTTTACACACTGGATCAGGTCATTTGGTCTTCTTCTCATTCTATCATTTTAGGGGGTGAAGGTCCGCGGTAGGCCCTCTCTGTTGTGTTCCATGTACGGTTCCCAAATTTGTTCAAATAATGTGACTTTATTTTTTAAATTATATGTTATTTTTTTCGTACAGCAATGGTACATAGAAATGAATAAATGTATTCCATTGGAAAAAATAACGTTTAATTTAAAATATAAAGTTACATTACATGGAACACAACAGAGAAGTCCTACTGCGGACCTCCATCCCCTAAAATGCAGAAGGAGAAGAAGACAAAATGACCTGACCCAGTGTGTAAAAGTAGATGACACAAATTTCTTGTTTATTTTCATTGTGTGATGACATTGTTTAATGGTTTTATTATATTGTATATGTTGAATGTTTAATGGGTTTGGAGGGGGGAAAAAGGGAGAAAATGCCATTGTGTATATTCAAGAGGGAAATGTTTGTGTGTATTTTGATTAATATGGTTCATAGTGTGAAAAATAAAAAAAGTTTTAAAAAGGATGTATACGTCTTTCACAGCCAGAGGATATCTTGAAGCTTTTCACTGCAAAGTACAGTAGTACTTTTTTAAAACACAGTTACTATTTTAAATTTTCTTATTTATTCATGGCATGTGGACAGTCTTTTCCAATACTGTCCCTGAAAGAAGATAAAATCTCAGACTGGGCAAAGATGTCAGAATTCCTTCCCTGAAAGGCATTCATAAACCATATGGTTTATTTATGATAATTCAAGAATTTTATTATCACTGATACTGATCATTATATTTTAACTACTTCATTTTAAATTTCCTAGCTGCTGTGGTGGGATTTAAGTTTTCAAATTTCCACATCAATTGTGAAAGCCTTTGGATGCTAAATTGGTAATTTAACCTCAGTGCAACAATGTGCAGTTAGTTTGCATTCAGCTTTTGGATAATTTCCCATCTGTTTCTCAGAATAATGCTTTGGAATCTTTTAAGTCTAGCTGAGAATGCAGGCAGGAATTTGAGTTAAAAACCTTCCCAAATGAGAGAGAAGACTGCCCACAGTATTTCCAATGCACGTAAGAATATATTTTCATGCTGAAGTCTCGAAAATGGGATTCAAACCCCACCTTTTGACTCAGTAACACTGCAAATGAAGGCAGAAGATTTCCACAGGTAGGAGAAACAGTTCAAAGCTATGAAAAAAAAAGTGGAGTGAAGATGTGATTGAGTATTTTGTTGACAAGTTCGTTATTCCTTTTCTTTGCATCATTACATTTTGGGTATGGTATATTTTTCCATCTAGCACATGAGCAAACTGACTTGTTCCTCTCCAGTTATTTTTCTTTACCAATGACTCATGTAAAGACTTGTTCCAAGGACACTCACAGCCCTCTGGTTCCTTGCCCACACAATATTTCTTGAGTAACTCAGTAATGATCTTTGCAGAAGTATCTTAATGTAATGTACTCAAAAACAGAATCTTACCCATCTGTTAGTTAATTCATTTAAAAAAATCAGCTCAGAAATGTACAGAAGGACAAGATGTTAACAGGGTGCAAAAAAAGTTCACAGGGATGTTACCGGGACTGGAGAGCTGGAGTTATCAAGAGAGATCAGATAAATTAGAACCTTTTTCCCTAGAATACATGGGTGACCTTATAGAGGTAATAAAAAATCATTAGCGACCAAGGTAAAGCAAATAGATATAGTCTTTTCTCCCACATTAAGTGAGTCTAAAACTAAAAGGCATAGGTTTGAGATGAGAGGGTAAGATTTAAAATGGGCCTGAGGGGCAACTTTTACTACAGAGAATGTGGTGTGTATACGGAACAGATTGCCAGAGGAAGCAGTAGAGGCGAATACAATTACAAAATTTAAAAGGCACTTGGACAGGAATGAAGACAGGGAAGGTTTAGAGGTGTATAAACTAGCTCAGGTAGACAACATGGTCAAATATGTACGAGTTAGACCAAAGAGCCTGCAAAACATTACGACTCTCATTATTCTTTATCATTTGGAGAAACTGGGGCAGTTATTGAGAAATTAAACATAGAAACATAGAAGATAGGAGCAGGAGTAGGTCATTCGACCCTTCGAGCCTGCTCCGCCATTCAACGAGATCATGACTGATCTTAAAGTTCAGTACCCCGTCCCCGCCTTCTCTCCGTAACCTTTAATACCCTTATACTGAAGAAATAGATCTAATTCCCTCTTAAATATATTTAATGAACCTGCCTCTACTGCCCTCTGTGGCAATGAATTCCACAGATTCACCACCCTCTGGGTCAAGAAATTCCTCCTCATCTCGGTCCTAAATGGTTTGCCTATTATCCTCAAACCATGGCCCCGGGTTCTGGATTTTCCCATCCTTGGAAACATCCCATCTGCATCCATTCTGTCCAGTCCTGCCAGAATTTTATATGTCTCTATGAGATCCCTCTCAATCTTCTAAACTCCAACGAGTACAATCCCAATTTGCGCAATCTTTCCTCATAAGTCATTCCTGCCATTCCAGGTATCAGCCTGGTAAATCGCCTCTGCACTCCCTCCATTGCAAGAACATCCTTCCTTAGATAAGGTGACCAAAACTGCACACAATACTCCAGGAGGGGTCTCACCAAGGCCCTGTACAGCTGCAGTAAGGTATCCTTGTTCCTATACTCAAACCCTCTTGATATGAAGGCCAACATACCATTTGCAATGGTATTAGCAATGGATAGTTGTGCTATAAATATAAAGATGAACTGTGGTTTGATTGACAGCCTGAGCAGAGTTAATCTCAGGATAATAATGGGTCTGGCACTTAGTTTTTATCAGAGAGAAACAGGAACTACATTGGAGCAGCTGCATCAGATTAAATGGTCTCAAATGGCAGCGTAAAGAAGTTAATAACAATTGCTCTTCTTACATATTTCAGGTTTTGGAATGTTTGATTTGGAAACAAAGTTATTTTCTATATTTTGCAGTTTGCTTGACAAATGAAAGAGAAAATTGAACCCTTTGCCAAGAGAATAATTGAAGCAACACTGAGGCGGATAGGTGGTGATGGTGGAGATGGTTCAGAATGAGGGGGAAGGAAGATTTTATCTATTTTCAATTTTCAAGCACTCTTTGCAGAAGGCAATTGCAGGTCGACTGAAATGAGGAAGAGGACGATGCCATTGTTTCTGTAGCACATCAACATGACTGGATTATATGCTTAATGTGAACAACCTTCTTTTGGTAAAGACTGTGCTGTGACATCTTTGCAATGCTCCTTTTTTTTTTCTCTGCAAAACAAAAGTGGCTGCATGTTAGAAAATGTATCTAAACCTACACTTGTACCTAACATTCCAATTCATTTCTTGAAGCAGAAACATAACCAAAAAAATCTGGAGCCTGACTCTATTGTTCATTCAAATACTGCTCCAAATCCTGTTTTCAACTCTTTGAATGCATTTCTTTTAACCTAGAACATAGAATACTAAACCACTGTACAGCCCCCTTGGCCCTCGATGTTGTGTTGACCTATTCCTACTAAAGTAAACAAAACCCTTCGACGTTAGGGGTGTAAGCGCTCCAATGGATGTTGAGGATGGAGCGGAGACAACGCTGGTGGAAGCGTTCTAGGAGCCGTAGGTGGTCGAAGTACTCGAGATGGCAGAGGTCGACAGCATCGAGTCCACGCTGCTGAAGATCCAGCTGCGCTGGATGGGTCACGTCTCCAGAATGGAGGACCATCGCCTTCCCAAGATCGTGTTATATGGCGAGCTCTCCACTGGCCACCGTGACAGAGGTGCACCAAAGAAAAGGTACAAGGACTGCCTAAAGAAATCTCTTGGTGCCTGCCACATTGACCACCGCCAGTGGGCTGATAACGCCTCAAACCGTGCATCTTGGCGCCTCACAGTTTGGCGGGCAGCAACCTCCTTTGAAGAAGACCGCAGAGCCCACCTCACTGATAAAAGGCAAAGGAGGAAAAACCCAACACCCAACCCCAACCAACCAATTTTCCCTTGCAACCGCTGCAATCGTGTCTGCCTGTCCCGCATCGGACTGGTCAGCCACAAACGAGCCTGCAGCTGACGTGGACTTTTTACCCCCTCCATAAATCTTCGTCCGCGAAGCCAAGCCGAAGAAACAAAACCCTCCCTATCACCTAACCTCCTATTTTACTTTCATCCACCTGCCTGTCTAGGAGTCTCTTAAATACCCCTAATGTTTCAGCCTCCACCTCCACCATTCCTGGGAAGGGATTCCAGGCACCCATAACTCTCTGCGTAAAGCTTATCCCTGATTTCTCCCATAAAAAATCCTCTCTTCACTTTGTATAGATGTCCTCTGGTGTTTGCTACTCCTGGCCTGGGAAAAAGGTGCCAGCTGTCTATCTTATCTATGCTATGAATCATGTAGACCACTATTAAGTCACCTATCATTCTTCTTCACTCCAAAGAGAAAAGGCCCAGCTCCTGCTAACCTTGCCTCATCAGATTTGTTTTCCAATGCAGGCAACATCCTGGTAAATCTCCTCTGTACCCTCTCCTTAGTTTACACAGCCTTCCTATCGTGATGCAACCAGAACTGTACACAATATTTCTTAGAGTGGTCTCACCAGAGATTTGTAGAGCTACAACATGACGTCTCGACTCTTGACTTCAATCACCTAACTAATGAAGCCCAGCAACCCACTGGCCTTCTTAATGATCCTATCAACCTGCGCCCCCCCTTCCCCCTTTTGTTCAGACACCTCTCATGTTCCCCCACACCTTGATGAAGGGCTCAAGCCCAAAACGTTGGTGATGTATCTTCACCTTTGCTACATAAAGGCACCATTTGACCTGCTGAGTTTCTCCAGCATTTGTGTGTTTTTTCACCTAACCACGGGGTCAACAGAATCCTGTGTTTTACCCCTATCAACCTGCATGGTAACTTTGAGAAATGTATGGATTTGGACCCCAAGGTCCCTCTGTTCTTCCACACTGTTAAATATCCAACCATTAACACTGGATTTAGCCTTCAGGTTTGACCTTCAAAAATGCATTACTTTACATTGAGCTCCATCTGCCACTTTTCTTCCCAACTGTTTTAAAGACACATTTTTAAGTTGTTGTGAGGTTATTCCTAGTCTGCAAACAATCATTTTAATTTATAAGGTTATTTGAAATGAATAAACATCTCTGAGGCGCATACGAGTTTATCAAATCAGGTCATGGTGAGCTGCAAAAGGAGATGTTATTGCAGATGTCAAGAAGCGAGTTGTTAGCAACATTTGAAAGGAAAACAGAGATGAAGAGTTTGAGTTCTTTAGGGAAGGATTTGCAGAAACCTGTGGCCTTGGGAACTAAAGACAGAGCTTCTTATTGCAATAGATAATTTGTAAATAATTTTTACTTGGATAAACCAATAAATCTTTTTCTGATTTAAAAATCCTGGGAATTTCAAAACATGATGCAGTTACATCCAATGAAGTGAATTTTAAAGCGTTGTCACTGATGTCTACCAGAATGTCGAAGAAGAGTAGTTATCATTCTGACTTAGGTTTATATCGGTCTAATTAGACAGATAGCTAACTGTAAATACTGAGCAAAATTATGCTGGTCTGGTATTTCCATATCTGTACTTTACTGATCCAGTTTTCCTGGGCTTTCTTATCTTGGAGTCACTTGGTATCAGAAGTCACTGGAGCTTTAACATGTTCATTGAGGAGGCCCCCCTCCCTAAAATGTCACTGACAACCTTCAAATCCAGCAAAGCTGAGGCAGGGCTTTTGCCAGTTAGAAAACGTGCCACTGATTTTCAGTGTGTTTTACAATCAGATGTTGTAAGACATAAAATAAAATAAATAAAATAGAATTTTTAAAATACAAATTCAAGTTCCCTTTAAAAATTACATAATTAAAATATTAAACTAAAGTAAGGCTTTTTTTAAATTAGAGTAAACTCTTCATTCTAAATCTTTGACCCACAATCTGCTGTTCAATAAATTCATAACTGATCGACTGGAAGAACAAATCTGTATTCCCATCTACTCCCTGTTATTTTTCACCCCCTTAGCGAGGATCTATGTTCCTCCACTCAAAACTCACTGATACACTCCCCTTTTGAGGAAGAGAATTTTAATACCTCATGGCCCTCTGAGAGGAAAATAAAATCACTCTGTCTCTCAAGAAGGTGGCACCTCCTATTTTTTTTAAACCCCAAAAAACAGTGTCTTCTAATTCTCTCCAACAATCTTCCTTCATACTATCAAGACCTTCAGATCTTGCCTGTTTCAGAGAAGTCCCCTCTCATTTTCCTAAATTTCAGTGAATACAAGCTGAGTCTTTACAATCCATCCTTGAAAAACATTCAACCCATTTGAGGTATCGATGCAGTGACCCATCTCTGAAATGCTTCCAATGCATTTGCCAAATTTGACCAAAATGATACATTTTCCAGTTTCACCAACATAACCAAAACATAACCTCCCATGCTATATTATGTTTCCCTTATAAAAATGAAACATTTTATTAGTTTCCCTAATTCCTTGCTGTACCTACATCCTAGCCTTCTACAAATCATTAAATAAAAACAGTTTGCAAGTCAGCTCATTTCACCACTGTTCCTCTGAGCCTCACTTGCACCTTTATGACCATTAGCATCCTAGGCCAAATAAATGATCTGTCAAACATTTCTTTGACTCAATTATTCGGTGATACAATTTCAACCACAATTTGTACTCATTTGCTGCAAAAGAATAAGTCATTATTTGAAATTGGAATATTGCCATAAGTCCATTCATTATATACTGATGATGAATTAAAGTCTGAGAAATTCCAGTGTGACAACAAAAATAATTCCCAATTGTCCTCTTAAATGGTCTGAGACTAAACTCTATAATGGTCTGTTTTGAAATAATCACAACCTTGCCTAAATTTATTTAATTATGAAAATATTTTGGGACATGGATTTATAATTAAATTGAGGTGATTACATATCTGCCACTTTTATCTTTGAAGCATTGATAAAAAACATATTACTTCACCATTTAGTAAGATCATGAATAATCCAAAACATGCCTCAAACTTCACTTTTCTACACTCCCCACGCCCTTCAGCTTCCAGAGACTCTCATCAGTCCTGTGCCAAGTCTGGGCTGTGTTGTTGGACTTCAAGTGGAGTTGGGGTAAGGCAAATTAAGTTATGTTTGCAGAAAGTTCTGGACCTATGCCATTCACTGTGTTATGCACGGAGTTCTTGGATTTATGAACATTTCAATGACTGAATCCCAGCAATTCCAATTGGAAGCATTGGCCAAAATCCATGGCACCTATCCCGTTGCTTTTAAGGCTGCACTGTTGTGGAAGACATTGGTCAGTCCTGTCTCTTAGAATGGGTGCTGGTTTTCAGCAAACTTCTTGATTATTTCAAGATGTTGATCTTCATTTATTAATTAGTTACTCTCTGGTTCCAGATTATGGAAATATCACAGATTGAACAAAAGTCTTAATTTAATGTCAATAATTTAATTACATTTCTGTGTAACTACTTGATATTTAAAGTAGATCCTCATTAATTAATCTTTATAGAGGTAATTCTTAAGTTTATTCAGTTGTAAAGAACCGAGATTGATTGCTTCATTAAAATAGAGAAGACTGGCATATTCGAGGTGTTCAAAATTTCAGGGATTTTAAGAGGACCAAAATAAAAATTTCCAAAAGTTGTTGAGTCACCATCTAGAGAATAAAATTTATGTGCAACATGTAAAGAATAAGGACACTTTTGTTAGTACAGGTTTGCTGGAAGATGAAATAATTATACTGTAGGAGTAGAATTCATAATAGTCTTATAATAAAGCAAGTACAGTAAAATCTCCCTTATCTGGAATTCAAGCCCCCGGCAGAAATATTGTGGAAAATAAATAGGTAAAAAATACATAACTTTTAAAGTGGTACCCCCTAGGGATTAGTTTGCCAATTTCAAGCAACCGGAAAATTCACTTCTCCGGCATCTACCAATTCCCATAGGTGACAGATACCAGGGGTTATGCTGTATATGAATATTTAATTCAGATCTTGAGGAGAGCACGCAGAACAATGGCCCAGTTGGACAGAGGGTTCAAGCAAGTGGAAGTGCAAGTGGTACAAGTAGTTTTACTTTTTTGCTTTCCACTTAAGTAGTCCAGGCATTGGGAAGCTCCCATTACTTCTAAATACAAAATTAATGTGAGCGTACCTCACAGCATAACTCTGCCCATTGGTATTTTTAGTGTGCTATGGTGAATCAGAGTATTTACACATTCTAACCTTGTTACATAAGCAGTGGACAACATTGAATTTTGTCTTTTACTATATAATTTTCACAGGTGCCAAAAGGCCGAGTGGTTGCTCTCCATTTCCGGTTCCTCGATCTGGAACGTGACACGCTCTGTAGGTACGATTACGTTGATGTTTACGATGGACACATCAATGGCCAGCGGTTGGGCAGATTTTGTGGTACTTCAAAGCCTGGCGCCATCATCTCAACTGGCAACAAAATGTTGGTCCAGATGGTATCCGATGCCAACACTGCAGGAAATGGTTTTGTTGCTATGTACTCTGCAGCTCGGCCAAACCAGAGAAGTAAGGACATTTCTTTCCTACTGGCAGACTATATACTGTTAACTGATGATGAAACTAGAAATCTCCATAAACTAAATACAAATCATCTCAATTATGGCATTTGCTGTGCAAGTTGGTGACATTCAATCCAGTTCCAGTAGTCCAGAGCACAAATTTTGAATATAATTTTTGTGTAGTCTTTTCAGCTAAGATTCAGAAATTAAAAATCCTATGGCACTGCAGACAGAGAGTTCACCCAGTATTGTCGGTTAAACTCAACTGTTCAAACATATCACTGAATTCTTGTTGCTAGTTTCAGGGCACAAATGGGATATCTTTCTTGCCACAAGAACAGGATCGCACCATTTTTTGTGATTGGCTTGTATTAAAATTCTGAAGAGTTAGAAAATGCAGTTGATCAGACATCAAATATTTCACACAGCCACACAAAGTCAAAACTCCACTTGGTTGATCTTGTAAGAAAGTTTTATATATTTTCATTTTATTATTTTTTTCATCTGTCTGAGGTTCTGATTGATAGTCTAATGGAATGCTTCAGATTGTCACTAGGAATTTTTTTAATGAATTATCAGAATTTGAGACCACCTCATAAAAATAGAGATCTGTTTTGAAAAGCACACCTTTTTTCATGTAGAAACACCAAAACACTGGAGGAACTCAGCAGGTCTCACAGCGTCCACAGGAGGTAACCTACATTTTGGGCCTGAGCTAATACCTTGAAGAAGGGCTCAGTCCCGAAACGATGGTAATATATTTTTGCTTCCTGAGGATGCTGAGAGGCCTGGTGACTTCCTCCAGCATTTCTACAATCACAGTGTCTGCAGCCTTTTTTGTTTCACACTTTTTATTTCATGTGTTGAGGGAGGGGGGAGTGTCACACAATACATACACATTATTGGCTTAAAGGGCTGAAATTAGATGCTATGATGAAAAAAAATTAATTGAAATTTAGATACACAGCACAGTAACAGGCACTTTCACCCCATGAACCTGTGCCACCCAATTGACCTACAATCCCGCTACAATTTCCTCCCTGATGGGAGGAAACCAGAGCACCCGGAGGAAATCCACGCAGAACACAGGAAGTATGTACAAACTCCTCACAGACAATGTGGGATTCAAACCCTAGTCCTGGTCTCTGGCACTGTAACACGGTTGCACTAACTGCTACATAGTGTAAATTGGTCCATAAACAAATGGACTATGGTAACATTTGAATTCACAGGTGATGAGATCTCATTAATATCTCATCTTGATGGATATTACTTATACATGAGTGTAAAGAAACTGTTCATTTATTGGTTACTATGGTGAGAATCACAACTAAGATGAATTCTATCCAATATGCAGTTCCAGCTAAAGTCCTTGGGTAATGATCATCAGGAAGAACTCAAATCTATTTCCCCCACACTAAAACTTCAATCATGAAGATCCAATTAAAGTTATTTCCTACTTTCCTGTTGTAAGAAGTGAGTGCAAGGTAAATTTGTTGAAACTGGAGCATTTCTGAATTGCACTTATTTCTCCCAGGGCAGTCTTCTTTCTGCATGTAACACCACACAAAAGCTTTACAGTTCTTTCACGTTAATAGAAAACGGGAAACTAACACTTGCTTCTCGTGAAATTCCTTTAACCCAATTAAAGTCCAAAAGCACAACAACAATCATTGAGGTGAAACTTTAGAGGGGATTCTCTCTGCAAGTGGAAGTTTTAATCTAATCAAATTGTTTGTGAACAGTTTCACATGAAGGTTGATATCACAAACTGTTAATTTAACCGTTTGAAATTTCAAATTGGCCTAATACTTTTTTTAAAGGTAGCTTAGAAAAAAAATCAGATCTGTTATACAGGTAATGACTATTCTTAGGTTTTTCTGCGTTAACATCTCTTCTTGGCATTTTAGAAAAAATCAAAATAAAATAACATAAAGTCTTTAAGGTGTAGGCAGCACATCAAAACAAGGACTAAAGAAGCCTATTGAGTAGAATTCAATTGCTGAAGTTATGACATTGGAATGTAATATATTTAGGATTTCTGGCAGAGACAGTCTTCAGTACCTGCTGATAATACCTTGTTACAATTGCCATGTGAATTAAAAATCCACCAGATTGACTTAAAAGTAAATAGGCTTGTGCAGGTGACAGCTCATTTTTAAATAGTTGCTGTTTTGCTAGTAACTGAGAGATGTCTCATACAGTTGAAACCATCTTGTTTGGCCATTGCTGCCAACTCCAGATATAAAAGGACAAAATGCACAAATCTGAAGCAAGGCTACAATGTTTTAATTGATCTTTAAATATATCTGCAACATGAAAATACTCAGCAGGTCTGGCAGCATCTATTGTTCAGGTCAATAGAGTTTTTCTTGATGGAAGTTCATGCTTCTGTCTCACCCCACAGGGACTGTTTGTCCAATTGAGTATTTCTACCATTTTCTGTTTAATTTCAGATTTCCAGTATCTGTGGTATCAGTTTTGTATATGTACAATTTGCCTTGAATGCTCACTGCCGAACAGATAATTAGAGGATTTTTGTTCCATCACCATAGATGATCAGTTTTGTGGTGGACGTCTGGAAAAATCACCTGGCTCCTTTAAAACGCCCAATTGGCCAGATTATGACTACCCAGCGGGGGTCTCCTGCTCATGGCACATTGTGGCACCCAAACATCAGGTATTGTTAACCACTCTACATCTTCCCCCCATATCCCCCCCCCCCCCACCCCACCTCAGGATTGAGGATGACTGATATGGTAGGTTCTCGATGTAGGAAATGCAGACTCATCCACAATTGGGGCAAGGGTGTCTGATTGGACAGTTAGTTTGTCTGACATTGATGTAGGGATTCTGTGTGTTTCCCAGGAATGGGTACCTGAGGTTAATATTACCATCCCAAATTCTCCTTATCAATTTTGAGCTTCATGGACCAGGTATTCCCAAAGAAACGAAGAACAGTGCACACAGGAACAAACACTTCAGCCCATGAGTCTGTGCCGAACATGAAGTCTAAGTTAAACTTAAGGTGCTGCTGCTTGTACAAGATGCTTATCACTCTCTTCCTGGATATTCATGTGTGTATCTAAAGTCCTCTTCCACCACTATTCCTGGCAGCCCATTCCAGACGCCAATCTTTTATCTGCCCATATCTAAGTTATTTTCAATTCTTTGACAACCCTCTCCACCCATTATTGTCATCTTCAAACTTACTCACCTACCTACTTACTTTTCCTTCTAAACTGGGGTCCCAACACTGATCGCTGAAAAACACCACTAGTCATGAATCGCCATCCAGAAAGACAGACTTCTATCACCACCTGCTGGCTTCTATGGGCTAGCCAATTCTGAATCCAAATTATCAATTCATCGTGGATTATATACATCTGTACCTTCTGAATCAGTCTACTGAGGAACTTGTTCAATGTCTCCTTAAAGTCCATGTAGACAAGATCCATTGCCTTACCCTTTGTCAAAAACAAAACTCAATTAAATTTGAAAGACATTATCTTACAGCCATGTTGACTGTCCCTAACCTGACCATGCATGCTATGCAAAACAAGCGGTATTGCAATTCTTTTCAAGGAGGCTTTGACACATCCTTTAATCGTTTCCTTTGTTTGACAGTACCTTCCTGTGACAGGGTGTCAGGCATGTGAGGTACATGGCAAACGCTCAGTCCTCAGTGCTGATAATGTTGGCCTGGAAATGGGCACTAATTTTGATTTACTTATCCTTTCAGTGAATTTGGAGGAATTTGCAGAGTCATGTGGCTTCTGTTCCTTGAGATGCCTGCTGAGGTGGGCCAGTCTCCGAAGCAAAGATGCCATGGTTCACAAACTTCGAGCGATAGCACAACTTTTTAACCAAAAGGCTCACTCCAAATTTAGTGGATGAGCTGAACAAATTTTTGGTACTCTGTTATACAGAACAATATGGACTCAGTTATTTTTAAATTTATTATTTTTAAAAATTTAGACATACACAAGCCATTTTGTCCCACTAGTCCGTGCCGCCCAATTTACACCCAATTAACTTACACCTTCAGTAAGTTTCGAACGGTGGGAGGAAACTGGAGCTCCCAGGGAAAATCACGCAAACACAGGGAGAACGTACAAACTCCTTACAGACAGGATTCAAACCCCTGTCTCAATCGCTGATGCTGTTGGAAATGTTAAACTATCAAATAAATAGAAATTGTGTGCTTCATGGTTCAACACTGAGTTCCCCCACTTCTAATACCACGGTTCATATCCAAAGTTATGGATACAGTTTTCCTGCATTTTGTTGAAGAATTGTAACAAAATAAAGAGATTTGGACTGCTTCAGTCCAGTTCTATTTTTATGTGGATTTGCTGACAAAATTCTCCCAAATGTATACCAACTAGTAGTCAGAAAGACACCAAGATAGCAGTTGTTATAACTGGAAATTTCACACAGATACTCAAAATTCTCTGCAGAGGTAGCATATGAGGCACATTATATGGGGGAGGATGGAAGGAGTTTTATTTTGAATTTCATTGTGCTAAGTTTCATGCCCCTCTGCCCTCCATGTACTTGCTGACCTCAAATACTCATCTTTACTAATTGCATTTAACAGCACTGTAAGTTTATTTGCCACATTATATCTGATACAGTGAGAAGAGTTCTTCTGTGAGCAATCTAACAAGTCAATTTACTTGGTGCTTGATCTTCTATGCCTTAATGATTCGTCTACCCATCCAGATACTTTTAAATGTTGAGAGCATCTGCCTCCACTACCTTAACAGGTGGTGAGTTCCAGATCCCAACTACCCTCTGGGTGAAAAATTCTTCCTCAGATCTTCACTAAACCTCTTGCTCCTCGGCTTAAACATGTTCCTTCTGGTTTTAGATGTCTTTGTTCTGGAGAAAAATTTATCATTATCCACACCATCTATGCCCTCCTAATTTTCTATACCTCTCTGGGACCCCCCCCCCCCCCCCCCACCACCCCTCAGCCTGTCATGCATCAATGAAAAGAAATCCAGTCTTTCCTCATAACTGAATTGTTGTATCCCGGGTAAATATTCTCTATGTTCTGTAACTCTTCATGTCTAAACTGGGAAGAATTCTGCTTTAAATGCTGGCTTCCCTCAACCTAATTGCACAAAGCACAGAATAGGGAAAGACCTAATGTTAAAGGTGATATTTGAACATCAATGGTTCACTGCAGCCTTAAGCCAAGGATCTCCGCATCAATTTTGTATATTTACAGGCAGTGTTAAAATGAACATTCCTGGCTGTACAAGTTAATATATTTCTTTTCTTATGGAAAGTTTCCCATCAAAGATGAAGGTGGAAGTGCAGTTGAGGAATAAGTAGAAAAAAAACCTTTGAAGCTTCCTTTAGCTTTGACAATTTCAGCTTGTGCTTTAATGTATTGCTTTTTGTCCCATTGCTCTGGGGTGCTGCTTTGCTCCTCACCCATTCTATTCAGCAGGTATTTGGTTTGGGAATATCTCTGTACCCTTGTAACTTAGATGAAAATTAAGATGGCAAGCCAGGCTGTAAGGAAACATCAGGCCACCACTTGTTTGTGCGAATTTATCCCACACAATGCTTTTTCTTCATGATGTTAGGCCAGTACTGGCAGAGTACGTCTTTCACTAACAATACCACTACAGCCTTGAACCCTCCTGTTTTGTAAGTATGATTACTGGCCAAATCTGGTCCAGTCTGAGAGCACTGGAGGCGAATTCATGGACACTCAGTACTCTGAAGGATCTGTCTTTTGCTTCTATTCTCTCTTACTGCAAGGGGTGCCAGGTGACACGACACAGACTCTTTGTCTGCCTTATGGCAGGTAGAAGGCAATTTCATGTAATATTACTTGACAATAAAGGATTCTTGAATCTTGAAAGAACATTCAAGAATAACTCTCAAAAAGGAATTGGATGTACTCTTAGAAAAGGAATAAAAGATATGAGAAAAGCAAGGCAAACCAGACTAATTCAATAGATCTGTCAAAGAGTTGGCAGTAGGAAGAACTAAATCGCTTCCTACAGTGCTGCCCGAATCTAGGACTGACCAATCTGCTGTGCACACATTTGTCAGCCAAGCAATTCCTGGAGCTAGCCTGTACATCAGCTTCCCCATGGACCCTTGTCACCAGCATGGCAGGGTACTGGAGTTCTATAAAGGGGGAGCATTCACTGAATTATAAAGAGTCATTGATTACCTTCCTGTTGCCATACAGGCTCCTGTCAACAATCCCATCCACTTTTGCAAGAAAGGATTCAGTCTCTCCTTGTGCAGCTTGTTTGTGACTGAGAAATATATACACATTGATTCCTGCTTTCCTGGCAGACGCCACATTGCCAAGACTCTACCTAACTTCAAAAAAATTGTGGCTAGGCTGTGTACAAGTCAGGCAAAATTGTGGAGAAGTAATATTGATTTTGTTTTAACAGTTGTAATTTGCAACTCAGTGGACTTTCATTCCTGAATGGACAAAACATGTAAAAGTACACAAACCAACTTTATACTTCTAAAAGGCATCTTAAGCAGTGGCGTCCTGTGGCTTATGTACTTCCTCTGCCATCATTCCTTATTCTTTAGGGAACACTTAGAGTGAATAGATATTATTTGGGACTAGTGCTGCTTCATCGGTCTCAATCCCTGGCTGGAGGGAGGTGGGTCCCAACAACTAGGTCCAGCCTCCGTCTCAATAGTCTTCCAATTGCCCTCGATGGATTTGCTGGGCTGCCCCCCTGTAGGAAGATCTCCATACTTTGGTGATAGGGCATATCAGATGGGGAGAAAGATCCTCCACTTAAAAAAAAATGAATATACCCTGTTTGGATTGAGAGTGACCAACCTGGAACGTCAACACATACTGCTTCCTCTGCAGGTTCCTCCATCACCCCTATCACTGTCTCAACACTGTTTTGCCTTCTCTTTTCCAGAATTTGCATCTGGAAGGAAAAGTGATGTGGGAGGGTTGCTTGTGTCTGAGCAGCAATCTCCAAATGTGGCCCAAGCCAAAAAAAATAATTGAAGCAGCTTCCTTGGACTATGAAAATGATTCTGAAAAAGTTCTATATAGTTAGGACCTTAACTATTAACTAATATGTGGCAGTTTGATCCAAAGGGACAGTGACCTAAATTTTTCAACAATTTAACCAATTGTCCTAAAAAAGATCAGTGCAGTATGCTGAAGAATGGGTAAGTTTCAAGTTTTACACTTTTGGTAATCGATTTGCAGGCATCAAAACATGTCTGAGAGGATGAATGAAATTAAAGAAATAATTGAAGATTTAATACAAAGTATGACCCAAGTAGAAATAGACTTGGAAAAAACACAAGATAAGCTAAAAGCTATGGAAAAAGATGCAAAGAAATGGGAGTTGGACAGACAAGGCCTGCTGGACAAGATCAGCCACATGGAAAATTTTAGCTGATGAAATAATGTTTGAATTATCGGACTGAAAGAAAAGATTGAAGGGAGAGATCCAGTGAACTTTGAAGCATGGATCCCACAAGTGCTGAGAGAAGACAAATTCAGAGAAAAACTACACATTGAAAGGGCTCACCAGACCCAGAAGAGCCAGCGATCAGCAACTACAACCGGTCCTGGTAAGACTTCTGAGTTACCAGGAATGGAAGACAATTCTGGGAGCAACATATAAATACTCTAAGCAAAATCGTGGCCTTCCTGAGATTGATCATGAAAAAGTGCTATTCTTCAAGATTTTAGTCCTACTTTGATTCAGCAAAAAAAAAGTTTGATCATGTAAAAAGACAATTGTGTTCTAAAAACTTGAAATACTCTACTGAGGGTTGAAATAGTGGAAGATAATCAGCGATTTTTCAAGACAAAGACTGAGGGCGAAGACTTTTTGCGAGGATTAAGAAAAGACTAAGGTTACCAAAGAAGGCGGCTGTGAACAATGTTTACAATGGGCCTAAGTAAAAGTTGTATTTTTAAACTGTCTTGTATTTATTGTTGAAAAGGAAATTTTATTGAAATATTCAAAGGGAGCTCAGGAAAGAGTGAGAACTTGGGAAAAGTAGTAGCAGGATGGAGACTCCGGACTAAGGGGAGAATGGCACTTTGAGAAGAATATCTATAAAAGGTGGTGCTAAAGGGAGGGGTTCTTCCTCAAAGGGTTCTGCGGGCTTTACTTGTGGGCTTTCGGGTTTTCCCGTTTATGTCACCAACACGGCAGGGACATTGTATGTGTTTTTTTAAAGGGGAAAGATCACTATTATTTAAACAAACAAAAAGGTTTTATTGTTAAAGAATATCTGTTTAAAAAATCAATATGGATAAAACATTAAAATTTATTAGTCTTCAAATTAATGAGATAAACAGGACGGTGAGAAGGAAGTGGGTCTTGGCACACCTAAAAAATTAAAGGCAGATGTAGTCTTTCTACAGAAATGCATCTTACCAAATCAGAACATGCTAAATTAAAAATGGGATGGGTGGAACAAGTAATATCATCTTCATTTGGCTTAAAAATAAGAGGAGTAGCAATTTTATTTAATAAAATTATACCAATAGTAATAGAAGATATTGACAGATCATGCTGGAAGATTTGTAACGGCACATTGTAAAATTTATGCTAAGTCATGAATGTTTATGAATATTTATGCACTAAATTATGATGACAAAGCCTTTATGAAGGATATATTTTTAAAAACAGCCGGGGGGGAGACAAAATATACTGGTCGGAGGAGATTTTAATTTCTGAGTAGATCCAATATTGGATAAATCAGCCAGAACAGTAACATGCACAAATAAATGCTATAATTTATGAAGGATTTAAATTAGATTGTTATGTGGAGGCAACTTAATCCCGTAGAAAGAGACTATTCATTTTACTCATGGGTACATGATTCACAAACAAAGATTGATTTGTTTTTAATGTTTGCCCAGTTAAAAAGTAGAGTGGGAAAAACGTAATATTTGGGGAAACTTTTATCAGATCATTCGCCATTAACTTTAACTATTGTGATAACAGAAAAACAAGAAAGTGTGCATAGATGGCATCTCAGTGCCACACTGTTGAGAAGGAAAGACTTTTGTAAGTTTGTTAAGAGACATATAGAACTATTTTGTGAAACTAATCTTTCTTCTACTGCTAACAGCTTTTTATTGTGGGATAAGCTTAAAGCTTACCTAAGAGGACAAATTATTTCTTATTCAAAAAAATCTTAAGAGAATATGATCCAGAGTTGGATGGTTTGGAGAAAGATATAACAAAACTGGAAAAAGAATATCAAAGAATGGAGTTAAAAGAAAAATATGGACGATTAGAGAATTAAATATTGAGATATAACACATTACAAACATATTGAATGGAAAAAAAACTATATTTAAAAACTAAACAGAAATATTATGAATTAGGAGAATGGGCAAACCAAGATCTATCTTGGCATATAAAGGCAAAGGAGTCAATGCAATAAAAGCAGAGTCTGATATTATAACATATAAGCAAAAAAAATATATTTTAGACTACTATACAAAATTATATAAATCAAAATTATTAGGAGATGAAAATGAGATGGACGAATTTTTAGCAAATAGTGAACTTCCAAAATTAGAAGGTAGAGAATGGATTGATTTAGATGCCCTTTTCACAAGAGAAGAAATTGAGAAAGCTTAGGGTACTTTACAATCTAATAAGTCTCCAGGGGAGAATGGGCTTCCTCCTGAGTTCTAAAGACAATTTAAAGACTTGCTAATGCCTCATGATGAATGTATTTGACCAAGCGATGGGGACACAGACTCTCCCGGAATATTTCTCAACTGCTATAATTACAGCGCTATGGGAGAAAGGTAAAGACCCATTAAACACTTCTGAATGCTTATTATAAGATATTGGCAAAGGTGCTAGCTAATAGATTGGAGCAATAGCTACCAAAATTAATACATATAAATCAGGTGGGATTTGTTAAAGGAAGGCAATTTTCAAATAGTCTGGGTAGACTATTTAACATAATACATATGGCAAAATCAAAGTTGAATCCAAGTATAATAACCTACCTAGACGCAGAAAATGCATTCAACTGTTTAGAATGGTCTTTTCTATTTAAGACAGTGGAAAATTTGATATAGGCAGAAAATAAACTACAAACCAAAATTACAACTAATAATCAGATGTCAGTGATTTTTCCCTTGAGTAGGTCAAGTAGACAGGGCTATCCTCTATCCCCAGCGCTTTTTATCCTAGTGATTGAATTGCTGTCATAGATTAAAAGGAGAGATCCAAATATTAACGGTTTCAAAGTTGGACAGAAAGAACATAAAATTAGCTTATTTGCTGCTGGTGTGCTACTATATATGTCTGACCTGGCTGAGTCCTTGATAAAATTTACAATCAACATTAGAAAAATACGAATGAGTATCAGGTTAAAAAATAAATATAGATGAAAGTGAGATGATGCCATTAACAAATTTTGATTATGAAAGATATCAAAAAGGTAGTAGATTTAAATGGATGGAATTAAATATTTAGAAATAAGGATAGTTTAATAATTTTCAGAACTTACATAAATTTAATTAGAAACAATAAAGATTTACAGAAATGGAAAGAATTGCCAATTACTTTAGTGGGAAGGATAAATTATATTAAAATGAAGGTGATGCCGATTACAGTATCTTTTTCAATTGCTGCCTTTTACACACGACCTAAAAATTTCTTTAAATTATTAAATAATTACATCAGGCGATTTCTATGGAATAACAAAGTATCGACAATTTCATTGGATAAGCTAACATAGGATTATAAATTGGGAGGAGTTAGGCTTCTGGATTTTAAGAAGTATTATTTATCAGCACAAGCTAGATTTTTATCAAGCTTCTTTGAAGAAGTCAGCCCCCCCCCCCCCTTCTTGGATCTGAATGGGATTGTATTCAATAAAAGATGGGGCAGTGAAGGATTTTATTTATAAGTGGAATGTTAAGTTATTAACAAAAAAGACAGATAACCTTATATTCATACATATGATTGGAATATGGAAAGAAAGAAATGAGTGTATTGGAAAAAAAAAGCAGGTATATCATTAAGAACATCTTTATGTAAAAATGGTCATGAATCTGCTCATGAATCTGGACAACAAAATATTGAATTCCTGGTATAACTAGGAATAAGATATATTGATGATCTCTTATGTCTTTTGAACAATTGAGAAATCAATATGGAGTAGCTAATGGGACTTTCTTTTGTTTTCTCCAGCTCAGAACTTTCCTAAAAGAAAGATGGGGGCCAAATTTAGCCCCACCTGAAATCAGTGAAATGGAACAAGCAATATGGCTGGGGAATACACCAACATTTATAACTAAGATGTACTATGCGCTGCAGAATGAAAGTGCAAAACCAGGTTTACAGTGATCATGAGAGAGAGAGAGAGAGATGGGAGTCGGATCTAGGTGTTGCAATAATGGAAAGATGTTGGTCTGATTGGTGTTTGGATAGCATGACATCAATTATAAATGCAAGATACAGATTAGTTCAATATAATTTCCTACACCAATTATATCCTATACTACAGAAGTTGCATTGATCAAAATCTGAAATATCGGAAATGTGTTTTAGATGGGGGACATAAATAGGAATGTTTTTACATGCTATGTAGTCATGTATGAAAGTGAGACCTTTTTGGCAGGATATTATCAAAATATGAAACAGGATAACAGGAGTGGCCTTCATGGGCGACCAAGAGCTTTATCTTTTAGGTAACTTTATTGAAATAAGCAATAGATTAACTAAACTTCATTTTTATTTATTAAAATAGCCTTAGTAGTGGCTAAGAAATGTATTGCAATTACTTGGAAATCCGACTCTTCCCTATATATATAGCACGATGGATTGCTGACATGAATAGTTGCATCCTATGAAAAAAATTGCATATATCTTAAAGAACAAATATGACATATTTATCAAGATATGGCAGCCATATTTGGATCATAGAGGGGTCCAATTATAACTATAATTACAATAATTAAAAGGACAATAATAGATGCTGCTATATGTAAATACACATAACTTCCTCATCTAGAATTTTTTATGGTTAATATAAATGTGAGCCCTGACAGTGTGTGGATTCATATTATGAGGGGGAGGGGGGATTGTTTTGTTTTGTTTGTTTTTTGTAAGAAAATTTTTTATATATATACACATTTTTATATTGGAGAGTTTACTATGTATATTAGTGGGGAAAAAATTCTAAAAAAGGTTTTACATTTTTGAAAGCAAACTTTGATGCAGTCAGGAAGATAATGTGATTGGGTTCACTGTTCCTTGTGCATTCACTTTATAAGACCATAAAGGTTATGAGCAGAATTAGGCATTCAGCCCTGCTGACACATTCAAATTATGGTTAATCTTTTCAACTCCATTCTCCTGCCTTCTCCCCATAAATGGCACCCTTACTAATCAAGAACCTCTTAACATCTGCTTTAAGTGCACCCAGTGAATTGGCCTCCATAGATATCTTTGGTAACGAATTCCACAGATTCACCACCCTCTGGCTGAAGAACTTTTCCTGTAAAGTAAATTTAAAGTAATTTTATTGATTAAATCATACAGAAGAGTTGATTATGCTCTGCACTTTTGTATATTCATGGCTTTCCTGTATTCTGATTAACACTAACTACTTGTATTTATAAAGCACCATTGACTTGGTGAAATGTCCCAAGGTGTTTCACAGTGGCCTAGTCAAATAAAATTTGACCCTGAATATGAAAACATGAGGGTAAATCACTAAGAATTTTGTTCAAGAGATAAGGAAGGACATAAAGAAGAAAAGTGGGAGAATGGAAGGTAGATTTAGGGAGAAAACATTTTTTTTCAATTTTCATTTAAGGAAGGAATTCAGAAGTGGAAGGAATGGTCATAATTATAATCCAGAGACTAACAGAACAAGAATTGGAGGAATGCAGAAATTCTAAATTTGTAGCTTTGAGAAGAGGTAAGGGCATGGAGAGGTATGTAAACAAACACTTCCATAGTCTGATGAGATTATATTAACATAGGAAGTTCTACAGATGTAGGAATTGGATATTTTCCCAAAACACTGGCAAGTTATCGTATTTTGTCGGAAGCAATGTTTCTGTCCAACAATTGATGTGCTTCATTTTTAACAGATAATTGAGTTAAAATTCGAGAAGTTTGATGTTGAAAGAGATAACTACTGTCGATACGATTATGTTTCTGTATATAATGGTGGTGAAAACAACGACGCAAAACGAATTGGCAAGTTCTGTGGAGACAGCCCTCCAGCGTAAGTGATCTTGATAATATTATTTTTACAATTTAAAACAATTTTCTTAATTTCATCTTTTGGGATTGTAATTCTTTGGCCACAAGACCAAGTGAGGAAACTTGGTCTTAAAGTGCTGCTCAACTTGATTTTTTTTACCACAATTGTATGAGAGTAGAAAATGACCAGATTCCTCCCTGGAGAATGGATTGATTCAAATGTCAGGAGAGGTGCTTTGCTGCTGGAGCTCCTTGGCAGTTAAAATAGAGAGGTGTTTAGAAAGAAAATTAGGAAGGAAATAGGGTTTAATGAAATATCACTGGAAGACAGGATTAAGGTTAACTGTGCCTGGAAGGTGTAAGGACCCTTTAGTGCCAATCGGGATCATCGATGTATGGAACCATAGTATCGGAGAGCTCTAAATGAATACTTTCCCTTGGTATTCAATAAGGAAATGAACTTTGGTC
Organism: Narcine bancroftii; assembly: GCF_036971445.1. Taxonomy (NCBI): domain Eukaryota; kingdom Metazoa; phylum Chordata; class Chondrichthyes; order Torpediniformes; family Narcinidae; genus Narcine; species Narcine bancroftii. The sequence continues at coordinate 112,749,713 of NC_091477.1, read as the reverse complement.
TGGGAAAATTTATTGATGGAGAAGGTGAAAGTCTAATTTAAACCTCGATAAATAAAGAGCAGGAATAGACAAGGTGAAGTCTGATTACTTGTTCCCAATGATGGGGGAGACGAGGACTAGAGGGCATAGTTTAAGAATACAGGGTAGGCCCTTTAGGACGGAGATGAGAAAGCATTTTTTACCCAGAGAAGTGTGAATCTGTGGAATGCTCTGCCACAGAGGGTGGTGGAGGCGGATTCGCTGACTATGTTCAAAAGAGAGTTGGATAAGACTCTTGTGGGTGACGGAGTTAAGGGTTATGGGGATAAGGCTGGAAAGGGGTACTGATGGTAATGATCAGCCATGATCTAAAATGGCGGTGCTGGCCCGACAGGCCAAATGGCCTACTCCAGCTCCTATTGTCTATTGTCTATTGTCTAAAGAAATATGAATCCTTGATGTAGGATGGTATCGATCCCAGGCTGAAGTGGGAGGCAATGTCAGAGATTGCCATGGCTTTAATTGATTTTTAAATCTTCACTGATTGGAAGCAAGATTTGCACTGACTGGATGTGGATCTCTTTTCAAGAAGGGCAGAGGGGGAAAAAAAATTTAACTGATAATTAGAGATCGTTAGCTTGAAATCGGTGCTAGGGAAGTTATTGGAGAAAATGCTGAGAGACAGCATTAATGATCAGTTGGAACAGCAGGCAGCAACATAGCTTAACAAGAACCTGGACTCTACCTAAGAGAATACATCTATAAATGAGCACTTGAATCACTTCACTATATTGGGCCTGATGCTGGGAAATGGAATTAATGCACTTGGGGGATCCACCGGTCAGCATACATGTGTGACCAGTGGATCTGCACTTTTTCCATGCTCTACATCTCTGGCTCTAAATCCTGACTTTTCAAGAATAATTTCAAAGATGCTCCCTCATTGGTTGAGTCCCCTCATGTAATATTTATTACCAGTGGTACATTGAGCTGAATTGATAAGGTTCCTAACATCCCACTGGTCTCTTATCTAAAAGTGATCCTCCCAAGGAGAGGAGTGGGAAGAAGAATTGCCTTCTACTCCCTCCATTGTAATGTGTTTTTCTGAGTTGGGTTTCACCTCAGCCAGTAAAAAGGACAAAGTTGAAATTATAGCAAACAATGAGCTCCTGAAGAAACTCAGCGGATCAGGCTGCATCCAGTGGTAGAAATGGTCAGTCAGCGGTGGTGGTGGCCTGTCAGCAGTAGACATGGTTAGTCAACATTTCCTTCCAGTTGGGACCCTTTCTTGAAACTGGAGCTGTTACTTTAATTCGTCGGCAGAGAAGGTCCATCTCGAGATGCATTACAATTACAATGCGAGGAAAAATAATTTGGAATCAAATTTTACTGCAAGTCTCTGCTTTGGCTGCAAGGAGATAACAGGGTGTAAGGTTCATGCAGCCAGAGTGAAGTGAGTTTGACCAATCACATCAAAGGAAGACTGGAAGAGCTCCAAGCGCAGCTTTGGACTGTAAATGAGGAGCAAGTGTTATTAAACCCATTTATTTTCGAAGCAAATTTAAACGAAGAAAGATGGTGCAAGTGGGACAAGAGGAGAGTAAAATTGGAAGATGCACAGGCTTGAGTACTGAAACAGCATTTGGTAGGAAAATAGAAGTTTCGGCTTCATTGGCGCTTTGAGGATGGATAGCAAGGCAACGTGAGAAGATGGAAATGTTTTTCAATGGCAATAATATTTTTGAGCTGAGAGTGCTAAGAATGGGTGTTCACTGAATGCTATACTGCAAGAATACAAGCAGGCAATGTTCTTTCTAGAAATTGGCTCCAAACTGTACGTTACTCGAACTGACTTAGTAACTTTGCAGAAAGCTGTGGAAAACTCATTTGGAGTGGTTGTTCAGATTTTGGAAAAGTTACTCCAGCTCCCAGCCGGATGAGATATTGGAGAACTATAAATGCAGCAGGAACAGGTCTTAAATCTGGGAGAAACAGTAAATGTACTCAAAAACCTGTTTGGATATTTGTAAGTTCATGCTTTAAATTATGCACTCAGACAGATCGGTGTATAGTCTAAGAGACAAAAGTATCCAGTTGAAGCGGTTTGACACAAAAATTCTTCTGTTTCATTTGGTGTGTCGGATTACGATAGTCACAGAGTTGTACAGCACAGAAAGAGACCCTTTGGTACACTGAATTCATGCTAGCTATCTAGTATCCATTTACAAGTACCCCACTGTTAATTAATCACTTTATTAAATTACTAATTTGATTCAGCTTATCTTCACCTCCGCTCTCCCCAGAGTTTGCTGCTCAACTAAGGGCAATTTAGAGTGGCAACCTAGTACAGTACCTACCAACCTGCCCACCTTTGGGGTGTGGAAGTAAACTAGATTACATGGAGGAAATTCATGTGGTCACAGTGAGAGCAGCAAACTTCTCATGAGAAATCTTGATGTTGTATTCAGGATGACATTCCTATCTCATGACCTGTGTTTCACTAGCAACTGCTACATATTTTTATTGATGTGCTTAGCGATTACTTTAAAGGACACTTGTGTTACCCAGACATTTTAAAAGAAGAGGTGTGTGGGGTAGGACTGTCATTGCACTATTGACAGGGACTCATGCCACTCGTGGGACACATGACACTATCGTTGTTTCTGGACTAAAGCTGTGAGAGACATTGATCAGGATTGAAATAGTCACTCAAGCTGTGTCACTGTGTCACCCGTGGAAACTTCCATGCAGATGCACCCAAGATGCAAGGAACCTCAAACTAAGCCAAGCACAAATTTAATGGTCACCCTAATTTCAGATCCTGTTCAAAAAACAATGATAGCATCACATGACCACAAGTAATAGGAGTCACTGCTCTGAGTTATTCCCCTAACAACTATCTAGAAGATAGAATTGCTCTCTTTTAAAATGAATGATTGCTAATCATTTGAGAAAGTAGATGTATCAGGTTCTTTTGAAACAGAAAATAATAGATAGGAGTGTGGTCTTCAATATAACATCGACACAGAAAAAAAAATAATGATTTGTTGTCACAAACAGGGAATCACGCTGACTACAGATGGCAATATATATTTCATGTCTCATCCATGTCATATGTGACTTTAATGTGAGAGGACGGAGCTTTTGGAACCCAGTTCGACTGATAGAAAGCCAAGATCAAATATGTGCAGGCTGTCTTGTTACAGCAGAGAACACAAATGACAAGTGGTTTAGTCATCTTCCCTTCATTAGAGAGGTCAGGCATAATGCTCATTCAGGGTAATGCTTTGAAGCCAATGCATCAAGTTATCCATGGTTGCAGTGGACGATACAGTTGCAATTAATGAGATTAGGTAAAAATTGGTTGACGAAACCTGATGTTGATCAGTGAGAAGCCAGTCAACAAACTGAATCTGTACTGATTGTTTACTAATGTGAAAATGCTTTGATCATTTTTTTTTCAAAGAGTCGATGAACTTTGGTTCATTTATACTTTGTTACACAAACAAACCATGTGGTTAGAGGACATAGCGACGTCAGTACATATCTGATGAAGTGCCTTCATTCAGCACCTTTCACAGTTAACAGGAGACACAGTCATGTACTGGAAGTGTACAGGAAGTTTCTTGCTTTGAGCTGAGCCATCTAATTGTCATGAACTTGCTCGCATTCCTTTCACGTTCAAGGTCCTCCTTGGGATAAATTACTTTTTCTTCTGACATTCAAATGTTTTTGGGTTCATGACCAGAACTTCATGAACACCAACTTTCAAATCTTGGCTTTGGCTATTAGGAAGAAATGTGTAGGAAAATTAGTTGAGAATTCTTTCACATCCATTGTGCATGCAAAAGCAAGAAGTGGCAGAAACCCCTGAGCCAAATTGTATATTCACTGCTTTGACCAGGGAATGAACTACAAGGGTCTGGAGATCTAAAGGACATCTCTGCACACCAGCGGGAGGTGAAGAGTTTGTTCTTTGTTAGTTTAGAATTTCCTGACGTTAATATCATTATTCCCACCTCTCTGACTACAAACCATTGTAGTGTTTCCTGTTTTAAAGTTAATTGTGAAAGACAAGCCACTGAAGGAAGATGCCTAAAATTCAAGAACATTGTCAAAAGCAATTTAACAAAAAAAACCTGTCACAACAGGGACCTTTAGGCTGCATGGATAACCTTGCCTTTTAATATTCTCCATTACTGGTCTCCTGCAGCTGCGCATATCACACCACAGTGAGGTGAGTGGCGAGCCCCTGCCTGTTCTGAGCACTAGAACACAAGCAGCCTCTGCCCACTATCTCAATTATGATGTTCCCATTAATGTGTGATAGAGGTGTATTTCTCACCCGGATCCTCCCATTCCTTAATACAGCAAAACTGCTGATCTCCTGCACCCATGGGGATTGTTAGATGCCGGAGAAGTGAATTGCCGGTTGCTTGAGATTGCGTGTTGCATGATTAGCAAACTAACTGCTAGGGGGTGCCAATTTTAAACTTTTGTATTTTTAACCCATTTATTTTCCTTGATATTTTGAGGCTGCCAGTTGTTTAAAATCTGGATAACAAGGATTTTATTGTTACCACTTTGCCTAACTCGTGACACTTTTTAATCTAGCTTTGATATATCATTATTGCCGTACTTTTCTTATTAAATGCATTTATTAGTTTGGTACTTAGATCACACTCTTCATGCCACCTCAATTTGTTGTGATCCTGTTTGTTTTGGTGTGTGTAGACCAGTTCTGTCACAAGAAAATGAAATTGTTGTGCAGTTCCTCTCGGATTTGAGTGTCACAGCGGATGGGTTTCTGGCTCACTACAAATTCAGATCAAAGAAGTTTAAGAGCACAGCTGCACCAGTCACAGCACCAACCACAACAAGTAAGTTCCTAAGGAACAATTGTTATCACTGAAGAACAAAAAGTGTTTAAATGTGTGTGTTTCTCACTAAACTCTGGACCACAGTGCTGCTCATTCACTTATAAAATCTTTGCAAGTCCACCCATCTTGGTAAAGCACTCTCATGAGTTAAATATTACTTGTGGATTGCAGCACCTTAAACACCACCTAGGGGAGGTGTAACCTCTTCTGGAGTTAGGCTGATGGATCTCTCTCTTTAATAGACATGGCCTTCTCTAAAGCATAGCCTACTCGCAGCAGGTCGATTCTTAATCTGTTAATTGTTTTCTTAAAAATAAATCCTTTCCCTGGTATGTTTCCCTTTTCACCAGGTCTCACCCGATCGGCCATTCTAATCCATGGGGAGTTTCTGTCTCATGTAGTGCTCAGTGAGACAAGGAATGCAAGAACTATTGTAGCATGAATCCTGTCTCAATTTCAAGACTGTGGTCAGGAAATATGGGACTGTAGTTTTATGTAGGACCCAGTGACTCATTAGATAAAGTGAATTATTGGATTAGCTATGAATGAGTTAGTTTTATATACTGATGTTCCTTCTGCTCACAGCCACAGTATAATCCATGAAAACTGAAGATTCTAATATTTGGTTGTTTATGTAGTTTGATGATAGACATTCTTACAGATTAAATTGTACACGTTTCCATCAAGTACCTTGGTGTAGAAAAAGTTTTGAGAGAAAACTCATTCATTTCTGTAATGGTAAATGTTACTTCTGTTACATGTCCAGAGGACCCCAAAACCCAGCAGCAATAGAAATTCACCAAGACAAAAATGGTTACTTAAACAAAAGTTGTTTTTTATTTTCTTGAAACAAAAACAGGATCAAACTTTAACTTATTACTATTAACTTAACTTAATCCCCTTCTAATTCTAAGTGCACATGTGTGTAATGTGTATAAGTTCAGAAAAGTTATTTGATTCACAGTCCAATTTCACTCCTCTAAGTTCACCAGTATCAGGCAATTCTTATACTGTGCACAGAATTTAACATTTATGTATTTTCACTAAAGTCTGGTGTTTAAAAGCAATTGGAAGGTTCTTATTGGTTTTCAGAGAGAGATTTGTTGCTCGTTGGACACACACAAACTGATTCCTTTCGATCAGCCACTTCAGTGTCTTGCTGAAGAAACTTGCTCAGTCAGGATTTTCCAGATTATAAACTCTTTCTTACAGGTCAACACAGAGTTCCTTTTCTGCTTCCCTTATCTCAGGCGAAACATTATACAGCCAACCATCTCCTCTTGTATGGACCACAAGGGCTTTGAACAGGCTGAACTCAGAACTCACAGCCCATCTTCAAAATGGGGTTTCAAACAAGCTTCCAAAAGCCACTTCAGAAAACCAGCAGTCTCCTTCTCTCTCTCTCTCTCTCTCTCTCTCTGTCACACTCAGAGAAAAACCTATTTGACTCTCTGCTTGCAAAACCAATTGACCCTCCTAAAACAGCACCTTCCACTAAAAAAGGTTGCTGACTCCATAATTCATGAGAGATCTTATCAGTTTCCTGAGATTTGCACCTCCTTGTGAAAATCTCCAGCACAGGAGTCTATTGTCTTTGCAGACTTGTAAGCACCACCTAAAGCTTAACTCTTGCATTTTAAAATGATATCTGATTTGAAGTGTTTGTAACCTATCTAAAACCCCACAATCTATCTTTCAAAAAGATATCTATACATAATATAAAATATAACATAATCTGTCACACTTCTTGTAAGGACTACAAGGGTTTTTCAACAGGCTGAACTCAGAACTCATTCCCGGTCTTCAAAATAGGATTTTCAACAAGCTTGCCATGTTGCAGCCTCCAAAAGGTACTGCAGAACTGTTGAACTGAATTCTCTCTCTCTCTCTCTTTCTGTTTGCAAAACCACATGACCCCTCTTAGAACCACAAACTGCAACCAGACAGATTGCTAGCACCGGAATCAGTTTCTGCCTGGACATCTGTTGCTTTAAAGACAATAGTCCATTTACTCCACAACATCAGTCCAATTAACACCTACTTGTGAAGTCTCCATAGGAATTCTTCAAAGTTTCTATAAAGTCATTGTGGACATGAAGTCTCTTCTTATGCATAGCTCTTGCTTTTTAAATGAAATGTCTTTTGTGAAGTTTTGCTCTGTTTGTGAAGTGACCTACACACTAAACACCCACTATCTATCTCTTTTAAAGACATATTAATATATAATACACCCCGTAACACTTCTGAAAAACAACTAAATCTGAAAATGTTATAGTAATCAGTGAACTATGCTAAATGTTTCTTCTGAAAATGAATTAAATGTGATTTTAAGTTGTACTGCTGGTACAAATGATTTCTGCTTGTTAATTCATGTAACTAAATTCCGGATGCTGTATTTTGTTTTGAAGCCATAAAACCTACAGTACCTCCTTGCCAACTGAAATGCAAAAGACGTGGAACAATGGGAAGCAATTTTTGTGCCAGTGACTTTGGTGAGGCTTTCCTGTTTTATGTTTTTTTTTGTCTACATACCTATGAATGAAAAAGTTGAACATTTCATCATCTACTCATGTACATAAAATATACCAGGAATTCACAGAAAGTTTTTCCAAACACAAAGCATGAAACATAGGCTGAATTGTCAGTGTATTAGAAGAGTTTACAGTTTTGGCATGCTAACCCTCTGCCTCGGGCCTAATGGTGCACTTGTCATATTGTAATCGCTTCGTAGCTCAAAATGTCATACGATAGGCTAAACAAATATAGACCAGTTCAGTTTGATCTGAATGAACTGCTCTTGTAGCAATTGTTTTTATGTACATTGCAGGAATGTGGATAAGGTATATTCAGTGCTTTATTATTTGTCCTGCCATTTGTGAGCAATTATGGCACATTGATGCAATTATATCCCTACTGGCCAAAGAATTGGTACTCTAAATAAATCCAATCCCCAATTCCTAGGTCTTGGTTCATAATCTTGTTGGTTAAGGCATTTAAAATCTATTGAAGTAAAATGAGACTTCTTACACATGCACCCCTTCAGGCATAGAATTCCAAAGCACCAAGTGAAAAATGAATTCCTTTCTTTTCTAATCCTTCTACCAATTACTGAAGATTAATAATAGAGAACCAGAGAACATTACAGCACGGAAAACAAGTTTTCTAGTCTGTGCTGAACTATTAATCTGCCTAGTCCCACTGACCTGCCCAGAGACCTCCATACCCCTCCTATCCAGATATCTGTCCAAATTTTTCTTAAATGTGAGAATTCAGCCCACATTCACCACTCCCTCTACTTTATGTGAAGAAGTTCCCCCTAAACCTTTCCCCTTTCACCCTTAACTCATGACCTCTGATTTATATCTCACCTAACCTCAATGGAAAAAGTCTATTTGCATTTATCTATACCCCTCATAATATTGTAACATATAGTGAGTGACTAAATTTCTTAAATCCATTCCATCCATGTTATTTCACCCTGGCTTAGTCTGATCCTAACACTAAAAACCTGGCCAATTTTATTTTATTATAATTCTCCAGTTCTGGCAACATTCCTTCTTAGTCTCTTGTGTTGATTTACTTTCTCTCATATGAAGCTCAATACCATAGCTGCGATTTAATTCATTGAAAAAATACAAGGAAATTCATTGAAAAATCTCAGGAAATTAAAGGACATAATGCACTGCCCAACAGAACCCAAGTGCAGAGAGTCTTCTAGTTCCTAAAACATCCATCAACTATTAACTTTTGCTTCCTACAATCGAACCAGTTTGAAATGCAGCTTGCAACTTTCCCTCTGAGTGGATGGCTTTTATCTTTCTTTCCAGTCTGCATTGCTAAGAACCGGTAAAGATTTTTGATGAAATTCATGTGTGGTATACAATTTGTTACACTTCAGCTATGGTCTGGGCACAGGTTGATGAGATGGGATAGAATAAGTAGTTTGGCATGGACAAGATGGGCAGTAGGGCCTGTTTCTGTGCTGTAGTGTGGCTCACCACACAAATAAAACGATGTGTCCAATGCCTCTTTGCTCTTTTGTTGCCTCCTGAGAAATTCAGTTATTCAGATACAACCTTCTTTAACAAATTTATGAATTTTTAATTATCTTTCCAAACTCATTTTCCCCCCCCCCCCCAATGATTGTCCTCTACATTCTTGGATTTACAAACTAAAAATTTGATGGTCTGTTTTTCCCCCTTTCTGTAATTGATCAGTATTACACATGCATTAGAGATGAATGAAAAATGAAGGGTGTAGCTTCTTTCTTTTCATTATCTTTACAACCTAGGATGTATTTCATCTGGAGCTATATACCTTCTCAGTTTCAAAAATTCTATATCCCTAATAATGTTCTCCTTTGTGAAAGTATTGGGAACCGCTCACATTTTCACTTATTGTACATCCATAATCTTTTTGAATCCATTCTTTCCTTTAATATTTTAGTTCTTTGAGTATTTTAAGATTAATTTTGGGCTGCCTGATTTTACCCACATATTATTCAAGGACTCTCCATTTTCCAAATTTCATTCAATCTTCTGGGGTACTGGCTCGTGGTATTTGATGTTTCCCTTTTTTTCCTCTTCCTATTCTGAGTGGCATCCAATCCATTCAAAGTTTGGGACTCCCACCATTTAACTTTCCCTGACTATACGTGCACCTTACTCTCCTCTTCCTGAGTGTTTCTTCTACTGTGTCAGCAATGTACGATGTTGAATCCAGAGACCTACTCCTGTGATCTCAACTTCTGCTTAACGGCAGCTCAGCTTAGTAAAATTAATCTTTCTGCAGCTAAGAACTTTTAGCCCGGTCTCTGATTTCCAGAATTGATTCTGACTAACCAATCAACAAAATACTCTCCTACAGTTAACCTTCCCAACAGTCATGTTTCAATCACCAAAAGACATCCACAATGGTCACTTCATAAGGTGAGCATTTAGTGTTGATTGGAACTACAAATATATCAGACCAATATGGATAACAAATTAACCACAATTATTCTTGGGGTTTTTTAAAAAAAATCTCTGCACCAAATTTGACACTAAATAAGACCTTAAAAAATAGGAGCAAAAATAGGCTATTCAGCCCATCTAGTCTGCCCCGCCACTTAATCATGAGCTGATCCATTTTCCCACTCAGTCCAATTGCCCGACCTTCGACCCTTAACTTTTGATACCTTGGCTAATCAAGAACCCATCAGTCTTAAATAACCCAATGACTTGGCCCCCACAACGGCCTGTGGCAACAAATTCCACAGATTTATCACCTCTGATTAAAGAAATTCCTCTGCACATGTTTTTTAAAGCCTCTCTATTTTCTGAATGTCATTCCTAAATCTTCTGTGGTGTCTTGGTATTTAGTACAAGTATCCTTTTTTTTTAACCTTTTCCTCTTCTGGGTGACATCCAGTCCATTCAAGATTTAATTTAAATCAACCAAATCTTAAACTGTTAAGCTGTAGTTCCCAACTACATGATGATGAATGGTACAATTTAATCAATGTATAAACAATGTATAAACAAAATAGAGAGAGTGCAGAGAAGGTTCACGAGAATGTTGACAGGATTTCAGGGTCTGAGTTACAGGGAAAGGTTGTGCAGACTGGGGCTTTTTTCTCTGGAACGTAGAAGATTGAGAGGGGACTTGATAGAGGTGTTTAAGATTTTAAAAGGGACAGACAGAGTAAATGTGGATAGGCTTTTTCAATTAAGAAAGGGGGAGATTCAAACTAGAGGACATGGTTTAAGATTGAAGGTGGAAAATTATAAGGGGAACATGAGGGGAAATTTCTTTACGCAGAGGGTGGTGGGGATGTGGAATGAGCTTCCGGCAGACGTGGTCGAGGCGGGATCATTGGTTACATTTAAGGAAAGACTGGATCGTTACATGGATAGGAGGGGACTAGAGGGGTATGGACCGGGTGCTGGTCAGTGGGACTGGGAGGGTGGGGATTTGCTACGGCATGGACTAGTAGGGCCGAACTGGCCTGTTCTGTGGTTATATGGTTATGTAGGTAGGGAATGGAGAAAAACTGATCCAAGGTTTCGCTCTGAACTACTGTACAACGGTCTTACAGTAAATGGTATGTTTGTACACATTTTGGTGAAACATGTACAGATACATTACTTTTACTTGAATGAGATAAGTTTAAAAAAGGCTGAAAATTGGAGCGGGATCCCATTTGTATTTTATGTGATTGATATTCCTGACAGCAGTGAGCCATCTGCTCTCACCCCTTAGAATCAGAATCAGGATTTATTATGCAATTTGGTGTTTTGCGGCAGAATCATCGTGGAACCATCTTACAACATTACTATATAAAAATAAAATAATAATAACCGTCTGGCCCCATTGAAGTCGATAGTCTCTTGGCCAAATTGGCACTTGGCCGGGTTGATGGTGAGGCCAAAATCGCTCAGCCTGGAGAACAGTTTCTGTAAGTGGGTGGCATGCTTGGCTGGCAATTAGAATGTCGTCGAGGTAGACTAATGCAAAGGGCAGATCCCAGCCCACCATGTCCATTAACCTCTGGAAAATTTGAGCCGTGTTTTTTAACCTGAAGGGCATGCGGAGGAATTCAAACAATCCAAAGGGGGTTATGATGGCCGTCTTTGGGATGTCATCTGGGTGAACTGGGATCTGGTAATAACTCCTGATGCGGTCCACCTTTGAAAATATCCGTGCCCCCTATAAGTTCACAGTAAGTCTTCAGAATGGGGCATGGGATACCTGTCTAGAACTTGGGCTTGTTGAGGTGGTGGTAGTCACCACATGGCATCCGCACATGGAGGGGTGAGACCCAGGGGCTATCAGAGCGCCACACAATGCCCATTTCCTCCATTTTTTTAAATTCATCCCTGGCCAAGTTAAATATTTCAGGGGGAGGCAGCCTGCCCTGGCGTGGAGGGGAGGGCCCTCAGTCATGACCTGGTACCTCATTCCATGTTTGGGTTCTGCCGAATGGAAAGTGAGGCGTGGTGATGGTGGGGAAATCCATCAGGATCTTGACAAACTCAATTGTGACAGTACTTACCGAGTGCAGGTAGGGGTTGGTGAGCTTTGTGCCGTTAAGGGAGAGCAATTGGTATATCTGGCTGTGTACCAGTCGACGGCTCTTGATGTCAACCAGGAGGGAATGGGCCCTCAGGAAATCGGCACCTAAAAGTGGTTGCTGCACGGCTGCAATGGTGAACTTGCAGATGAACCAGCGGTCCCCGCGGCAGAGGGTACGGAACAAGTGCTGAAAGCTTGGATACTGGAGCTGTTTGCCACTCAGAATTCTCAGCCCATTTTGCCGCAGCGAGCCTCGAGGTTGATGGGGGTGGGGGGGGAGGGGATTATGCTGAATTGTGCCTCATTGTCCACTAAGAAGTGCCAGCCCAAAAGCATCCTGGAAATGTAGGTGGTTATGCAGCCAGTTGGCTGGTTGTCACAGTCATTAACGATGGCGGGCCCAGGCATTTCCCTGGAACACACAGGGGGAGCAGCATTGCTGGGCATCGGAGCCCCACCATTCTGGTCGCCTAATTATAGGAAGGATATAAACAGAGTGGAGAGAGTGCAGAGAAGATTTACCAGAATGTTACCTGGGTTTAAGCATCTAGAGGACAGGGAGAGATTGGGCAGATTAGGTCTTTATTCTTTGGAGCGTAGAAAGTTGAGAGGGGATTTGATAGAGGTATTTAAGATTATGAAAGGGATAGACAGAGTGGATGTGGATAGACTATTTCCGTTAAGAGTAGGAGAGATTGAAACAAGAGGACATGAGTTAAGAGTTAAGGGGCAGAGGTTTCGAGGTAACATGAGGGGGAACTTTACTCAGAGAGTGGTAGCGGTGTGGAATGAGCTTCCGGGAGAAATAGTGGTGGCAGAGTCAATTTTATTATTTAAGAAAAAGCTGGACAGGTATATGGATGAGAAGAAGGTGGAGGGTTATGGTCATTGTGCAGGTAGGTGGGACTAGAGAGGAGTGTTTGGTTCGGTGCGGACTAGAAGGGCCTAATGGCCTGTTTCCGTGCTGTAATTATGTTATGTTATATGTTATGTTGATGATAATAACAGTACAGCTCATGGGTGGAGCGTCTCATTCAGTTGGCCGGTCCTTTGGATGGCTGGTCGACGTTCCTCGTGGCCAGGCACTGTTGATGTGGTGTCGTCACCTGGTCAATTGAAGCGCGGGCATCCCACTTTGCCACCCATAGCACGTCTGCTCAGGCGGCCACCTTTCTGGGGTCCTCGAAATCCTCCTCTGCGATGAGCAGCCGGATGTCCTCGGGCAGCCTCACCAGGAATATTTGCTGGAGCAGCGGGCAGGAGGTGTGGCCATCGCAGAGAGCGAGCATGTCGCTCATGAGGGCGGATGGGGCTATGCAGCAGACTCGTGCTTTGAGAACCCGTAAGTGTGGCTTAGGTGCTCTTTGATGGTCACATACCTGAATTTAAGGTCTCAAAAATATGTCGACCCCCATTTCTTGTGTTTTAAGACTCATTTGCTGAATTATATGGTAACTCTTTAATGATTTTAAATCTAACTTTACTCAGTTAACTAAAATGTATAAATTATTTTGTGTGTATTGATGTCCCAGTTCTCCTTCGTTATAAATAGAGTCTCAGGGTAGATTCCCATTGTAACTGCTGGAAAACTGCAGGAGGCTTGTCCTCCATTGCTGGACTTGACAAAAACCACAAAATTGAAACATGAAGAAACCACTGGCAAGCTCTCTGAGGAAATTCATGATTCGGGTATTTGCATGGGCTCACTCAGGAATTCCAACTTTCCTGAAAGTTACAGAGGGAAATTTTTAACACTGTCACAAAATATTCATCTGTTCAAGTAATCAGATGCATCTTATTTAATTAGCAATTCAATTGTTTATTTTAGTCGTAGCCAGCCTATAAAATAAATAAATAAAGCATGAAACTGAAATCTTTTTACCATGTGATTTGGAAAACAAACGATGGAATTGTCCTCTTTTCTTACAGTATTAACTGGAACAGTTATAACTGCTGTAACGCGCAATGGGAGCATCCACACAACTATCTCTATTATTAATATTTATAAAGAAGGGACACTGGCAATTCAACAAGCAGGGAAGAACATGAGTGTCAAAATAATCGCAGTCTGCAAAAAATGTCCAAGTATTAAACGAGGTGAGTTTACCATTGGGAAGGCTATTTTATTGCTATACGATCTGTTATGAATGCCATATATAAAATTAATTTACTCTTATAATGTAACTGCAATGGCAAGAGCAGTTCCAGCCTTTGTCTTCTAATGTGTGAATTAGAATATAGAACAATACAGTACAGTACAGGCCCTTCGGTCCTCAATGTTCTTCTGACCCATATATTCCTTCCTTAAAAAAAAAGTACCCCCCGTAACCCTCTATTTTTCTTTCATCCATCTCTCTAAGAGTCTCTTAAATACCCCCAATGTTTCAGCCTCCACCACCATCCCCAGCAAGGCATTCCAGGCACACACAATTCTCTGAGTAAAAAAAATGATCCTTGATGTCTCCCCTAAACTTCCGTTCCATAACTTTGTCCATATGTCCTCTGGTGTTTGCTGATCCTGCTCTGGGAAATAGGTATTGGATGTCCACCCTCTCTATGCCTCTCATAATCTTGTGGAGCCCTATCAAGTCTTCTTTCATCCTTCTATGCTCCAAAGAGAAAAGTCCCAGCTCTGCTAACCTTGCCTCATAAGACCTGTTTTTCAATCTGCACCCTCTCCACAGCTTCCACATCCTTCCTACAATGAGGTGACCAGAAATGAACACATTTTTCTAGGTGTGGTTTTACCAGAGATATGTAGAGTTGCAACATGACTCCATTTATAGTTTAAGTGCTGAGTAGATAAGGATGTATATTCACCAGAGTTGCAGGAAAAAGGAAGGTTGAATTAAATAAGAAAAAACTTTATTTCCTGGTTTCAATTACTGTAGTAGCTTCAGATACTGCTTTGGACAATAATATCTTATTTTTCAAGTGTAAGGTCATTTAGAATTCTACATTAAACACTGTAAACATAGACAGAGATCATTCAGCCTGTTGTATCGTGGCAGAGCACTAAAGAAACTAATTCAATTAGGCTGGTCTCCCACACTTTGGTGTGTTATTTCTGGTTAAAAGATACAATGGCCTCAACCATTCCATATTACCATCGAGTCATACAGCGTGGAAACAGGCCCTCAGCTTGCACTCACCAACCAAAAAAACCTCACCTACACTAGTCCCACCTGCCTATATTCAGCTCATATCCTTCTAAACCTATCCTATCCCGTTTCTGTCCAAATGTTTCCTAAATATGGTAAAGCAATCCAAGTTCTAACAACCCTCTGTTTAAAGAAGTATCTCCCTAAACTCATCTTGTTGTTTTATTCATCATTTTAAATCGACAAAGCCTTTTCACTTCTTGATTGAGCAATTTTCTTCCGTTTAAAAAAAAATGTCTCCCCTCTGCCTTTTATTGTTTTGGTAGGAAAAATACCAGCAATCAATCAAGTAAAATACTGTAGATGCTATCAATCCGAAATAAAACTGAGGCCAGAAGCACTTGGCAGTCGGGCTGAGCTATGGAGAATAGATTAATATTTATTTCTGTAGCCTATCCTGAGTTTTCCATCCTTGATGGGGACCTGGTAACTGTACATTCTCTGGACCTTTACAGTGAATCAAAAACTGCAGTAACTGTATCTTGCACAACATTTATTACTGCTACTTAACACTTCCAAAGTAGGTATTTGTTCATAAAAACCAAAATTCTACCTGTGTAGCTCTATGGCCTTATCCATCAGTACCGTCTTCTTCATTCAAATCAACGTCTATGTGTTCAACCACACCATCCCGTTTTTCTTCTTGGTGGAAACTCTTAATTTCTTGTTTTATTCCCTCGTATTCCATAATTCATATTAAATTGCAGTTAATAAATTCACTCATTTGTGTTCCTATAGGTACAGTTCTCACCAATTACCGATCTCTCCCACATATAATTAGCAAGTCAAAACTTGTCATAATTGAAGATACTTGACAATCCGATCACTATTTTCTTTCCATCTTGATATGTTGAAGATTTTGTTCATAATTTCTCTGCACTTCTTGTAATTCCCAATATTTGCATGTACTTAAAAGTTTTTAAGTTTGTTTAATTAGTTTATTTCATTACTTTGAAATATTTTCTTTGTTATATTTCTTTTATCCCCCTGCTGACCTTTTAGTCTGTTTGATAACTTGTTATTTTTTCCCAGATTACCATTTAGTTAATTGGCCTTCATCCTTCACAATCCAGAATTATTTTCATTTTCTGCTTTCACACTACCTATGTAAGTGGTTGTTGTTTTCCCATTGTTCAGTTACTTTTTTTGAATAGTTTCAGGTGAGACAAAAGGTACAGTAATCTCCCAGAACTGAGTAAACATTGTTTCTAATGTAGAAAAACATTCCAAGGCTTTCTATGCACTTCCACTCAAACCTTCCCTTTTTACATCGTGTATTTCTATGTTACCATACTATGAGTTCAATGTTAACTTTTGATTTGCTGACAGTCTTGAAATCCCACCTCCCTCAGCTCATTTCTGCCCCTTTGTCTTTCATTCTCATTGATCACATTCTGGAAATGAATGCAAAAATCCCTCATCCCATCTTGTGCTTGGATGCGAGCTAATCAAGTATAAAAGTTCTTCACAAAGACTTTTCTATCTACAATTGTAAATGTGCTACCCATGAACCCATTGGTACCAACAATTTGATTCTTAATGCCTCAAACTACTGAAGGGTAATTATCTGCTGTACTGAGGAATCCTTTCTCTTTTATTCACAGGAATGAATTATATTTTTATGGGGAAAGTGGATGATGCAGGGAGAGGCAGAGCGCTTCCCAACAGCTTTGTTGTGCCTTATAGATCAAAGAGCCAAAGGTTCCTCAACAATTTGCAAAACAAACGATGCTAAACACACAATGTCAACACGGACACTAGTTTCTATTCATGGTGCAAGAAATCTTCCACTGACCTTTTCGTTACGAAGTGCTCTTCCTCACCAATAGGGATATACTGTTGGCAAGTAGGAGCACTTCTGTGAATGTTTCTAAGAGTTTGGATGTTTGCTCTAGGTATTTCAATCCTTGAACTAGTAGAGAAATGTCTGGACAGAAAGGTTGGCCCTAAATTCACTTTAACTTTGGAACTGTCTATTTATAAGAATGATGACAGATTAAACCTATGTTTATCTTGTATACTTTCATATTATAATAGAAGGTCTTAAGTGCAATAAATGTACAGCAGCAAATGGAGACATATTGTGATTAATTTGGTTTAATCTTGTTTTGTGCGTACTGTATTTGCTGCTAAATAAAAAAGGGTATATTTGGAACTATTGAGTGCCCAAAAATCACCATTCATTATTAAACCTTAAGTTTTCA
This sequence comes from Narcine bancroftii, assembly GCF_036971445.1. NCBI lineage: Eukaryota > Metazoa > Chordata > Chondrichthyes > Torpediniformes > Narcinidae > Narcine > Narcine bancroftii. Next base: position 112,732,436 of record NC_091477.1, on the reverse strand, counting down.
GAGTAGCTTTCTGTTGCTTTAGGGACATGAAAAATAAATTATTCTTAATGGTCCAGTTATGTTAACATTCAGTAACACCCACCTGCCATGCTTATTACACTAACATGTTGGAGAGAGGTCAGCTGCTTGGATCAACTATTTAATCCATGTCAACTTGGCCATTCGTGGTCACATTTTGTACTTGTGCAAATCCCAGGAATCGCAATTCCACCAATGGAGTCTTGTGCTGTGCAATAACTAAATTGGTCCTTTAGGCAAATGAAGGAGTGGATTCTGTCGGAGTCTCTCCAGTAATTCTTCCTCATTTGGTTAGTGGTCACATTTTGTAAATGCTCCCGGTGGTCTGCACTCTCAGTGATGGTGAAAAAAAGTTGAAATATGGTTTAAATTTAAGTAGAAATGCAAGTTAGAGTAGAAAATGCATTTACTGACAGCATTGAGAACATAATGTACATATGTAGAACAGTGTTTGGTGATTATAAACACGATTATAGGATTCAAATTGCATTGTAGGGCATAAAATATCTAACATATGTGCAATTTTTTGGCCGCAATTTTAATGGAAATGTTACTTTTGTGTCAAATAAACTGTTGTCTTTATTAAGAGGGAGGAACTGTCAGGCACAACACGATTCCAGCAGCATCAAACCAAGGTCTGAATCCACTGCTGTCCGTAAGGAATTTGTACATTTTTCCCATGTCCATGTGGGTTTCCTCCCATGGTCCAAAGACATTTAGGTTAATTGGTGATAACGGCCTGCTACTGTGCTGTATCTCTAACAATTAAAAACTCACATTATCTGTGGAAACCTGTTACTATAGCAATTGCCAATATAAAGGCAGAATTCACCCCCATACTGCTGATCTGCCTGGGAAAAGTGAGATTCTGATGCATTTTACTTTATCCCATGTGATAAATTAAAAGAACTAAGAATTCAAAGTTTAAGGGAAATAAATACCAGAAGTAACCTCCAAAATGGCAGTAACAGTTTCTATTTATGTCAAATTATATAGCTGCTTTTTAACATAGCAGAAACTATATAGATGGTAACTGTTCCAAAATGTCCACACATAAATTGCTCTAAATAGGATAATGATTAAGCAGAATATTGATTAAATAATAATAGAGCATGAATGATAGTGGTCAAAGAAGTCCTTTTACGTGGATGCTCAGTATCTTGGCAATGCCAAGTTCAATAAACCCTGGAAAATGTTAGTTCCGCGAATAGAACATGGCGTACTTTGCTGTCCTGAAACCAAGAATATCTCTCATTTCGTTGCGGAATTTGGAGAGATCTTGGCGTAGCTCATTCAGGTTCTCTTCAGTGGCATGGTCTGTGCTATGCATCTTCTGTCTCATAGCAGTAAGGTAACGATGAACCAAGCAACACATCACCTTTTGGTAATTTTCATCTCGCTTATGCTTGAGGGTCTTCCATTCCTTGTAGATTGAAAAAAAAAATCAAAATTTTCATCAGTGATGAAGTACATGTAGAAACCCTTAAATTTACTCTGTAAAGCCCACCTCCTTAAAACTTTTACTTATTCTTCAACTTTTTTGACTGTTAATTTTCATCTCATTTTGTTCCTTGGTTAATAATAGTCCAGCATGGACTAGATGGGCCAAACACCCTGTTTCTATGCTGAAGTGTTCTCTGGAAGGATTTACAATAGTAAAGATGCTCCAAAAAATGTAGATGAGAATAATTGCACTGTTTGTGAAGGGGAGTGGAGTCAGCACCCCGTTTCGTCATTGGTGTGCATTGAGTCAATGTTGCTCCAAGAATGGTCAACAGAAACTATATCATATACCTCTGACTCACTGGAGCACAGATCTCTCCTATGAGCACTGCTGAGTACGTAAACACAATCTGTTTTATTTTGTGGAGGATGCAAAGGAGTTTATAAATGCTCAACTCTTCAGCGCTCCAAAAAAACTAACACTATAGAACATAAGACGTGACAGCAGAGTACAGATTCTTCGACCCACAAAATGTTGTGCTGTCCAAACTAAACCTACTCCACAACAACTTAATCCTTCCTTACCCCAGGCACATTACTCCCTATTTTTCTTACACCCATGTCCCTATCTAAGATTCTTTTGAATGTTCCCCCACCACCCCCCAAAGCCTACTATGCTGTATGCTTTAAAAAAAAACTTACCTCAGACTTCTCCCCTAAACTTTCTTCCACTCACCTTAAACAAGATTTCCTCGAGCATTTGGTATTGTTGCCCCTAGGAAAATGGCGCTGGCTGTTCAACATATTCATAATCTTATATACCTCAATAGCCACCTCTCATGTTTCATCTCTCCTATGATAAAAGCCTGAGAACCTTGCTTAACAAGACGTGTTTTCCAATCCAGACAACATCCTACACCTTAGCTAAATCTTCTATATCCTTTTCTGTAATGAGGTGATCAGAGCTGAACACAATACTCTAACTGTGGCCTAACCAGAGTTTTATAGAGCTGCAGAATTACCTCATGGCTTTTGAACTGAATCCTCCAACGAATGAAAGCCAGCACACCATGCGTCTTCTTAACCACCCTATCAACTTGCAGGGCAACCTTGTAAGATCAATGTATCTGGACCCAAAGATCTCTCTGTTCTTTCCCACGGCTAAGAATCCTGCCTTTAACTCCAAATTTGACCTTCCAAAGTGTATCATTTCACACTAGGACTGATCTACCACTTCTCCACCCAACTCTTCATCTTATCTCTATCTCATGGTAATGACAGCCTCAAACCTTCTTGCCATCAGCTAACCTACTGACCGATCTCTCCACTTCTTCCTCATTTATAAAAATCACAAAGAGCAGGGGTCCCAGAGCAGATAACTGCAGAATGACACTAGTCATTGACCTCCCAGGCAGAATGCATTCCATCTTCTACCACCCTCTGCTTTCTCCAGGGAAGCCAATTCTGAATCCTCACAGCCAAAGTTCCACAGATCCCACGCCTCAAGACTTTCTGTAAGGGAGACCTTGTCAAAGGTCTTTTATGAAAATTGATATTCTTTCATCCATTTCCTTTATTCCCCTCCTCAAAAAAGCTCAATTAGGATCATGGGGCACAGCCTACTCCTCAAAAAACCACTCTAACTATCCTTGAGACAATGATTCTGTAGATGTTTATAAATCCTGTCCCTAAGAATCCTCTCCAATAGTTTGCCCACCACTGACTTAAGACTCACTGGTCTACAGTTCCTGCATTCTCGCTAATATCTCTCTTAAACAAGGGGACTACATTTGTCATTCTCCAATTCTCTGGTCAAAAGATGCAAAAATCAATCCCTTCTCTTGATATGAATTAAAACCAGCCAGTCAAATTTCCAGTTAAAAGATGAAGTTTAACATGGTTTAAAAAAAATTCTAATACCACCAAATTTAAAGGAATGCAAATTGACATTAGTAATACTGCAAAAACTAATGCATGAATTACAAGGGTCCCGACACTCGCAGGATACACCAAATCATGATACCATTTACATGACTGTGGCATTGATTCGGGCGAGAAAAATCAATGGTCTGGCTTCATAATGCTTTCAAACTGTTTGATCTGCACGTAAATACAGAAAGTTTACAATGCCCATGCAAACTGTAGGCATGGACACACAAGTGCCCACAGCAGCAAAGTGAAAGGACTAAGCATGAAACATAAAACTACAGGGACAGATTGGTAAGAATTCCTTTAGTTGTTCCATCAAATTGTGAATGCTTTGGAGAAGTACGGTGAGTTGCCATTTTCTACTTTGTTCATAGAGGATGGGCAGTGACTTCACTCCTTCAGGTTCAAATTTATTGTCAGATGTACTAAAGATGCATAGAGGTCACTTTCACAGAGGGGACAGACACTGCCATCGATTAGAAGTTAGAATTCTGAGCCCTAAAGCACGGCCACAGAAGCACCTGAATACGCCTGAGGTTGTCTGATCTCGGGAGCTAAGAGGCTCAGGACTGGTCAGTACTTGGAGGGGAAACCGCCAAGGAACACCAGGTGCTGTAGGTTCCTGTAAGGGGCGCTGGACAAAGTGCCGACTCTCTGTCTGCCTTATGGTAGGCAAAGGTTAAAGAATTTCATGTATGTTACATTCTAAATGTAGTATTACGTGACATATTACCCTGATTCTGAAAAATTGACCTCCCAGGCAGAATGCATTCATTTTATAGACTCAAAGTCTGAGCTATGGTGTGGGGAAAAAGCAGCCCTCATTCTCTCAGAAACAGATACCAGTTTTTGGCCAGTAGTAGCTGGCAAAAATCCATGTGAATACCCCATGGTGAGTGGACCCCACTGACGCCCTCTGTATCTGCCAGGATCACTGTCCACACATCCTCAGCTGCCATTTGTTTACAGTTTGGCACATTGGTACTAAGCTAGCCTCTCAGCCCAAAAGTTGAAAAATCTTTTTTTCACGAGTTCATCACACCATCTAAACTTGCCATTCTCTACAGCCCCTTGGAGGCCTCAGCACATTTAAATAAAAGCCCTGTTTTCACCTCATGCAACAAATATTTTTTTACATAGTCAGTAGGAGAGGGGTACAGAAGAAACCAAAACTTGACTACTTCACAGGGAAAGGGGTCATAAACTTTGAGCAGAGTCCTAGAGGAGCCAAAGCTGAAAAAGGTCAAGAATATCTGGTTGAAATGCTGCACTAGATGGAGTGGCAAACTGTCAGAGGTAATAGCACCCAGATTTTAAACTGTGTGCTGCTGTTCCACTTATTGAAGTCTTGTAGCACGTAACCAGCCATTTTCCCTCATGGGATGCATGGGGAGCTGAACCAGATCCCATTTCCCAGCACACTCCCTGTGCTCTTCCAAGCCTCAGCCTGCCTCCATTCCAGATTCTAACCACCCTCTCAGTGGCTAGGTTCTTGCTCAGTTACCTTCTTTACTTTAAACCTATGTCCTCTGGTTTTAGACACCTATCTACAAGATTAATTTTCTTACCATCTACTCTCTACGATTGTTATTAATCAATCTGGTCCACTATCAAACCAACCCAAGTAACACAAACCCATCTTATCCAGTCTTGTCACAGCTGCATCTCTGTCAACCTCTTAGTGAATCTCCTCTGCACTCTCTCCAGGGCAGTGACATTCTTTCTATAATGCAGCAACCGAAGATGCCCAAACAACCCCAGCTGTGATCTACCCAATGTATTACAAACTTATGCAGTACGGTAACAGGCCCTTTTGGCTTCTTTGCTCGTATATTCTCTGCTTTGACAAATGTAGGCACATGTCCCTTCGTTCTCTGCTGTTGACTTCAGGAATCCTTGGACATGTAAAATAGGGCGGCAGAGTTAGTGGAATGCTGTTTCAGCGCCAATGATCAGGACCTGGGTTCAAATCCCATGCTATCTGTAAGGAGTTTCTATGTTCTCCCTGTGACTGTGGGATTTCCCCAGGGGCTACAGTTTCCTCCCATCTTTCAAAACATACTGGGGGTTGTAGGTCAATTGGGTGTAATTGGGTAGCACAGGCTCGTGGGCCAAAAGGGCCTGTTACCATGCTGTATGTCTAAATTTCAACCAAGAACTAATAACTTCTTCAGGTCCCATCATTCAATATGTTGTGGATGTTAACTTGTCCAGGCTCCAACACCACTCAAACCTGTGACCTCTACCAAGAAGGATAAGGGCAGCAGGAATATCAGAACACCAAAACCTACGGATTCTACTCCAAACTATTGCTTGCTGGTCCTTCATCATCCCTGGGACCCTCTCCCTCAATCACTGTGGGATTATGATCACTAGAAATACTGCAGTAGTTAAGAAGTCACTTCATCAACGCCTTCTCAAGGACAATTAGACATGGGTAATAGATGCTGCCTTGCCCATGATGTACAAATGCCACATTGGTTTCTTTTAAATATCCCATTATTATTCCCCATTAAACATCAACAGGTTGCAGGGAATACCACTCAGCTCTTAACCGATACTACCACCAGACAAATGTCTCAATTATATCCAATGGTTAATGAGGATTTCAGGTCTGCATGAATTGATGCTTTTATTTGTATCACATGTTGTGATATTTAGGACAAAAATTCGATGAAAATACATAAACCATCTCTTTAGCCTGGTGTTTTTTGTACGAGTAAAGATTGTCAAAGGTTATTCATCAAATCCTGAATTTATTTTTACCATCAGGTACAGTGAATTAGCAGTTATGTTACAAGACAGTTATAATCTGGCAATTACATTCACTGTACAAGATCTAAGCGACCTTACACCCTATAAATATTTCAGGCAGTAGAGGCATATTCAGATGGCAATTTTTGCTGGAATTATTTAAATATCCCATTGGATTAATACAACATGACAGATGTTGCAATGACTAGAGCATTCAATTAACGCAGAAGTATCACACAGCGCATTACAGTGTGGTATGGTTTCTGTGGAGCATTGGATCAGAGGTCAATCCACAGGACCACGAGTGGCAGAGAGGATCACTGGAGTCTCCCTGCACCCCCCCCCCCAACTACGTAATCTACCCGGATCGTTGTTTGAAGAGGCCGTGCAGAATTGTTGAGGACCCCTACCACTCTGCACACAGCATCTTTCAGCTACTCCCATCGGGAAAGAGATACAGGAGTATCAAAGCTAACACCACCAGGCTGAGGAAAAGCTTCTTCCCACGGGCAGTGAGAATGTTGAAAGACTGAATGAACTTCTCATACTAACCCTCCGAGACTCTACTATTTATTAAACAATATTTATTTATTTTATATATGTATTGTTTATATGCGTGTCATGATGTGCATCGAGAACTGGAGAACTGTTTCATTGAGTTGCACTTGTGCAATCAGCTGATAATAAACTTGAACACTAGGAATCACATTCAGCTACTGATATTTTCTCAAGACTAGATGAGCTTCAATCATTCCTGACACCCAATTTTTGAAATGTTTACTTACTTTAAGGCTGTTTTGTCTCTTCACCTTTCCAGAACTGGTATGAGAGCAGATCCATTTATTGAGACTCGTAAACAGATAGCAAATGGTTTTCGGAGAAGGGATGATGTTGAACGGTGGGGGCAAAGTACACTTGTCATCAAAGTAGCTGAGCCACAGCTTAGCACGGGCAAACTTCCACTCTTTATCCTCATGGTTCTTGTTTGGGGGCAAGGGAAGGAGAAGTGAAAAATTGTTAAACATTGGAATTCATTACAACACCAAACAGATTCGTTGACATGAAAATATATTTGGTTACTGTAAGAAATTTATCCTGCCTGCTTTTTATTCCAATGTTGGAATAAAGAGAACAAAAACAAACTGTTGTAGGAACTCATAGAGCAATATTTATGGGGCAAAGGAATTTTAATACAGGGTCTCAACCTGAAACGTTGACAATTTCTTCCCCCTCATCCTTCCCCCTCTGTCCCCCTACAGAATCAGCTCAACCTGCTGAGTTTTTCTAGCGGTTTGTTTTTAGTTCCAGGTTCCAGCATCTACTGTCTTTTGGTCTCTGGGAATAGTGATCTGACCAAATGCAACGTCAGCATCCTCTCACAGACCAACTTCAGATGACACTCCACGAGCTCTAAGTGAAAGGTCGTAACGATCCTAATACCAGACCTAATACCTAATACCAGATTTCAGAAGCCAGCATTCTTCTCTGAGCTCTGCCTCGGCAAGTGACTTTCAGGGAACTGGGACAAAAAAACTGCAAGGACGACCTGAGAAAAATCACTAATTTCTGTGAAACACAAGGGAAGAAAATGAATACAGGGTCTCTCTGGGAACACATGCAGACCAAGCGTAATCAATGAAAGGAGCAGGCGGCCCTTCCATCTGCCTCGTTATGCTCACCTACAAAGGTCATTTTAGTCACTCAAACCCATGAAAATGAAGCAGATGCAATTCATTCTCAACCCCAAATATCTTCTGATAAATAAAGAGCTCATTTTAAACAAATCACTTCCTAAAAAGATTGTTGGATCACAAGATTGTAACCAAAAGAAGGAATTTAATCATCTCTAGAAATGCTGAAAATGAATTTGACCTTCGAATTCATCCACAATCCTTTTAATGGTTCAAGGGTAAATATTTTAATATCAAGTGTACTTTCTACTCTGATGGAGAATGAGAGCTTAAACTCACATTCCACCTTAAATATTCCCTATGCCATCGGTGCTCTGTGATTAGTAAGGGATTGCTTAAGGTGGTATTTGAGAGGGGAAAAAAGATTGAGAACCACTGCTTAGACCCAATTGTTAGTGGAATATTTTGCTTGAGAGAAATTGTCATTGGCCCATTTCCTTTGGAGTTATGAAGCCATGCACATAACAAGTCAATGAGGTACGATTAAAACAGTGATTTTCAAACTTTTTCTTTCCACTTACATACCACCTTAAGCAATCCCTTCTAATCACAGGGCACGTGCGGCAGAGGGATTATTTAAGGTGGAATGTGAGTTTATGGGGCAGTTTGAAAACAACTGATGTACACATTATTATCGAGGGTGTCCAAATAAAATATTTCTAGAAGTGATTTCATAGCTAACACCCAATTGATATATTGCACTTGGATTGGTCTTGATCATTGAAGAGGACACCCAAGAGGAGTTTTCATGAGAATTTTATCCCATTGACCTTGGATTTGGTATTTGATTGCAGCTTTCAGGAATGAGCAGATGATTGGAACACAAAAGGTTACTCTCCCAGGAGCCAGCAAAGGCTCAACAGACTAAATCATTCCCTTTTTGTGCGTTAAAACAACTCTGCAAAGATTCTCTTTAAAAACCTCATTCCTGATTCATCCTCAATCATACCCATAAAAGGGAATCAGATTGCTTTATCACATTCCCTACATATGAGACAATGAGAATTTCATTTGGACCACTACTTTGCTATTACTAAGAAATATCCTCCAATTTTCCAGTAAGACATTTGTCTCCTTGCTCCAACATCAGTGGGCTCCTTGCACTTTTTAAAATTTAAACTTGAAGCTCAATGGACTAACAATGAAATATCCAGCAGGGATGGGTGATGTTGAACCATTTTTTTAATATAATTCAAGAGAAGTAATGATTGGAATTCCTATCCTAGAATGTTATACAGAGAGAATTTTGAACTCTGGTGCCAATAATATATTGAAAGTAATTTACAAATCAGTGCAATTAACAGCCCCTTCGCTGCATATTTACTTCCTCCATACTGGAATCACACCACGAACCATGGGATGCAGAAACTAAAAGCAGCAGGGATGGTTGTACAATTAAAAAGTATTGGTTCAATATTTTAGCTGCACATACAATACGTCAGGGGTCAAGTCTTGGGATTCTACCAGGGTCTGTGTACAGGGTACAGTAGCCCAATGAGGTGATCCAACCTGAAGTCGAGAAACTGGCAAATATTCAGCTCTGTAATGTAAAAGAGACTTCTGTTTTCTGCCATGGTCTAGCAGCAGCCATGTGTCTTTGCTTGTATAACACTATTACATTTAGGCTAAAAGAATCTTTGTAAACTCTTATAATTTTATATGCATCTATCAATGGGCCACTTTCTTCCAGACACACTGAGACTGCAACCCAGCAGAATGTACAACTAGAATGATAGTCTCTATTAAATCCAACGCTAGAGGAAAAATAAAATGGAAGTTCTGATAAAGGGTCTATTGCCTGAAACATTAACGCAGTGTTTCAGACGCTGTCTGATCTGCTGAGTGTTACTAGCATTTTCTGTACCCGTTCATGGCTCTAGCCCTGGTTGTTGTTTGCTTTTCAACAAATTCAAAAATAAAACTTCTGTGGTGATGCCGAAACTACCATCTAACAAGTGAATGAAGGAAAAGTATGGATGAATTTAAAAGAAAACTGATAAATAAGTAAAACTCCCAGTATCAGGCACCTCTGGGGATTGGTAGATGCCGGATAAGTGAACTTGCCAGTTTCTTGAGATCGCATGTTGTGCGGATTGGCGAACTGACCATGCCAATCTTAAACTTTTGTACTTTTTTTTTTAAAACTATTTATTTTCTGTGATTTTTTTTTGCTGGTTGCTTGAAACTGTCGGTTTAATGGATGTGAGGAAAGAATATGGTGACAATGTAAACTGTAGCAAGATGGGAAAAACAGAGGATGCCACAGATGCTGAAACTGGAAACCAGACAATCTGGTGGAGAAACTCAGCAGGTTATACATTACACCTCAAAAGTTAAATAAATGGGACACAACAGTATTTGACATGTTTTCGTTGCAAAAAAGAAATGGGAACAACAATTCATGCAATCTGGACATGTGAGAAAGTAGAAACATTTTGGGAAGATCTAAACCAGATATTAAATAAAATTACAGAAAACAATATACCAAAAAACCCAGAGATCTTCCTCCTAGGTAACATAAAAAACAAAGAATTTGGAATTGATTTGGAAGGTGCACAAAAAAGATTTGTTAAGATAGCTCTAGCCGTAGCAAAAAAATGTATTATGTCAACCTGGAAATTGGAAGATAATTTGAAAATATAACAATGGTATATAGAAATGAATAAATGTATTCCATTAGAAAAAATAACATATAGTTTAAGAAATAATATTGAAATATTTGAACAAATATGGGAGCCATACATGAAACACAAGAGAGAAAACCTACCGGGGACATTCACCACCTAAATTAACGAAAGGAGAAGGAAATGAAAAGAATTCACTCAGTGGAATTTCTTGTTTATTTTTATTGAATGACAATATTGTTTGACTGGTTTAATGTATCTTAGATTTTGTACTTTAAATGGATGGGGGGGGGTTGGTAGGGAGGGTGGGATGAGAGGAGGGAGGGGGGGAGAAAATGACACTGTATATATTTGAAAAGGAAAATGTATGTATCATGGTCAATGTGGTTTATGGTGTGAAAAATAAAAAAATTTTAAAAAAAGAGAAACTCAGCAGGTTGAGCAGTGTCTGTGGGGGAAAAAGAATGGGCATCATTTCAGGTCGAAACCCTTCATCAAGTCTAAGGATGTGGGGAAAGGAAGCTCCCCATGTGGAGTAGGAGGATGGGTCGGAACACTAGAACATGGGTGGGCTGACTTGAAGATAATCATTGCCACAGATGTACTGGGCTGTCTGACTGCTGTGTAAACAATCTTGAACTTTGACATGGAATACACCCAGAGATATTATTTAAATACTCAATAAATGACTTACAGCTATCATCTGGAAACTTTTGTGTAGCATGGCAACCAGGAGTTTAGTTAGAACAATGACTACCACCACATTATAAGTCCCAACGATGAGAGCCCCAACAAAAGACTGCAAGTTATCGGTGTAACTGAACCTTGTGACAAACAGTGCCACATGAGCCAGGGAGAAGATATACCAGAACAGGACATAGCAGGTCCCAATAAACCTGAATAAAAAAAAAAGAGAGAACAAGAGTTAAATCCTGATCCAAATCCAGGAGAAGTCTTAAAAACATAAAATGGAAACCATATTGGATAAAATGCTATCATTCTAGATTTCCACTGAATGTAACCGAATTTATTTTGGTGGATCGGATAGAGCAGTTGTACCATTTCAAGTCTACAACCAGGACTGTGAGAGGCAGGACATCTGAAAAAGGCAGCATCTTTCATGGCCCACATTATCTGCAGTCAACTGAGTATAACTTCAAACCGGTGGCACAAAAAGCACATTAATAATTTTTCCTCTCTTCTCTTTGGGGAAGTAATTTGCCTCAAGCAGTTCTACAAAGTAACACATGGGAGACTGGAAACCTAGATTAAAAGTGACTGCACATCTTTCCACGAGACTGCAGCTCAACCATAATGTGACCACCCTTGTACAACGTCGTTTCTGCACAATCAGGTCCTGTTTTCTACAACAGCCATGCCTGTTCATTTTAGCAGAAGCAGTACGACGTGATGATTCTAACTCAATTAAAATCTGATCTCTATGGTTCTAGCATTTAGAATCCACAACTGATTTCCCCCCTTCATCATCTGCCTGCACACATCCCCCAGTAAAGACCAGGTCAACAAAACATAGGAAGCAGTCGAAAACATAATATAGGAACTCGAGGAAATGCCAGTTCCTGAAATCTGTCTTTGGCAATCCATGAAGAATTACACATAAAACATGGTTAATTGGAAACAACTTGAGAAAGCAAGCAGCTGGTTGTGAAAGGTAATACTTTGGAATAGTGGCAAAGCAAGCAGGGTCAAACAATTACCAATAATTGTAATAAGCGGTTATTACAGGGGGCGGCATGGTTAGTGTAATGCTATTACAGCGCCAGCAATCGGGACCAGGGTTTGAAGCCTGTAAGGTGTTTGTACATTCTCCTCATGTCTGCGTGAGTTTCCTCCGGATGCTCTGGTTTCCTCCCACCATTCAAAAGTGTACTAGGGGTTGTCAATTAATTGGGTGTAACTGGGTGGCATGGGCGCCGTGGGCTGAAGGGCCTGTTATCATGCTGTATTTAACTTAAGGCAAAAAATGTGTTCACAACCAGCAGCTCTGCTTGACATCATGGAACTGGAACAACATGATGGCTTCAAATTCATATCACAGTAATGGCCACTAAAATGCAAATGAACTTACGAGTGGAAGCTGCTAGTTCTCTGTTGATCACACAAGATTCCCTGACAGTTCTTGTCTTCCACAGTTGAAAACTCCTTATCGTACAACTGAGTGAGTCCAATGGTGAAAGAGATCAGTACGAGCAGGAACATTCCTAGGAACTTTGCAAAATCTTGCAGCATTTGCCCCATGGAAATCTGATCACAAATAGTGATAGAAGGTATTTAACTTTGTGGATTATAAATTGAATTAGTCATATTTAGAAAATAATGGTTACTAGTAGTGAATGTTTAAAAAAAGGAAAAGCTTAAAAAATTGACTTGGATTTAAAAATTTTAAAGTTAGACATACAAGTCTTGGTTTAGTTCATAATGGACACAGGCCAAGATGTGAACTTCTCCAAAATTTAATATGAATTAAAGTTTTAAAGGGGACCTGAGGGACACAATTTTTCACACAGGGGGTGATAGATATGTGGAACCTGTTGCCACACTTGCAATGTTTAGAAGGCACTATATATGGACAGGAAATAAGGGCCAAACAAAGGCAAATGGGATTAGGCAGGCAACGCGGTTGGCTGGGCCCACATGCATGTTTACACAATGTTAAACTCTATGACTCTAAAAGACAGGACCAGAAGAAACAAATAGACTTGTAGACGTAATGAGATCCTGTCTTCCAAGATTGGAATGTGGCACATTTAGCAAAGAAAACCTTTACTTTGAAGCATTCTCAGTTCTGACAATGAATTAGTAAAAAGCAGAAATGTCCCAGCAATAAACCCAAAGATTAATCAAAATGCATAAAAATGGAATTATTTCAAGTATAGCATCTAATCATAATGTGTTCTTAAATTTAAAATGCACAGCCTTTTTATTCACATTCAGCTCTAAAAATGAAAAACTATCCATCAAATGCACTTGCAGATGAAATTTTCAACAGTGATAATGTGGTAACACGGGTCGGAGCCTACAGCGGGCAGGTGGATTGAGCTACTAGTGGAAGCTCATCCTTAACTAGAAATTGAATGCTTCTTCCACTGAGCTACAAAATTAGACTGGTAAGACCACTGACAAAATGAAGCTGCGTATTGTTTCTTCAGAGATCCTGATGGAGAGAAGCATATGGAAAACACAAACACAATTTGAAAATTGGAGGGAAAGGTTTTCTACTTCTCAAAGATGAGATCCCTCTGGAGAAAGAGGAAAACACTGATTAGAAATAAAACTGTTTTGCAGCGATTGTCTGTTTGCAAAGTTTGTCCATTTGTGAAGAAATGACAGATTTATAAATAGACGTTTGAAAAACCAGATGGTTTTACTATTTACTTAGATTTTGTTTTTCAGTTCAAGAACCGCCAGCTTTGCTGTTTGCATCCACAATGTTGATGCTAATGGCTACAGCACTCTTACTTTGTAACTGAATCCTGGCGGCTCAGCTTGTGAATTGCCAGGTTACCCTGGTGGAGCAAATACATACCTGCACATTACTCAAAAGATCTTGTCAATTTTAGAAAACCAACATGAACCTCCAGAAACAAGCAGAGGACAGTAATACACCCACTTTGATCTGCCAGTGGCCCCCATTTCCATGAGCTTTGCTTCACTTTCTTGGTGACTGCATTTCAAGTAATTACCAGGAAATGTAACAAACCACCTGTGTTTTCAAGCCAGATGCCAACCACATTTTCCATATGTTAGCTAGAGGCATGAAAGACATCCCTGTTGCAAAACTTCAAGATTAATTCTATACTTTTAGCTGAATTTGCATAATGTTTTGGTTTTATTTGAACATGCCAATAACCAAGGAAAACCTACAAATCAATTTTGCTATTTTTAAAATAATAAGATTAATTTAAGGAAATATATAGGATATCCATATCCAAGACCTTATTTCCATCAGAAAAGCCTTTGAAATTAATTAATATTTCTCGTGCTGATCATTAACATGAAGTTTAGATATTCATATTTCTCAATCTACATCATCGCCCAAAAACATCTTCCATCAGGGTCACTCTCTTTGATTAAGTGACAGCAAAGTTTATTTTTGATGAGGCATCTGTAATTTAACCTTGGGTGTCCCACTGCAGTGTTCTGACCTGTTTGGTAGTTTTGAAATTCTTCACTTCCAGTTTTTCAGGGCACCCTCTGGTAACATTCTTTGGAATCTCTGAAGAATAGTGAGAAAACCACATTTAAATGTGATTCATGTCTTTTGTTTAATGGTGCCCTCCCAAATTAGGAAAATGTAACATTTCTGCTCAATCAAAATGGAACTAATATTGGCTTTATGTTGGATAGTGAAGTGGTGCTTGATCTGTTGGGATTATACTCTTTGGAAGTAGTGATGGATTTGGATTCTCCCTATTCTACTCACCAGAAGTATTCAATCTCATGGTACTGCACAGAGGTTACCAAATGGAGATCAGGACTCCCTAACGAATGTGAATCAAAGCTACGCATCTTAGTAGGTAATAAATGATCAGTGCCTTGGCTCATTGGAATGAAGTCAGTCCAGGAAAATAAAGGAACGGCGACAGAAGGTAAAGTTGCTGTCCCATAATGCTTACTTCTTTAGTTAAGTGTTCTGCTCTATTTCCTGTTTTGAGGAGTGAACAGAGCGTCTTTCCTGAAAGTTATCAATACCAATAAAGAATGTTCCTCATCTCTTTGAGCCCTTCTATTAACACTAAGGCCAAAATCTCTGCAGAGGTAAACAGAAGCCCCCTTCACAACTCTGATTCTGATTGGGTTAATCGGCTTATTTAGCGGGTCCTTTCCTGGTAATCGTGAGATGAGAAACATCTCAACCGGGCAGAGCAAGTTAAATTCAACCAGGCTTTGACACTTGGTGGGGGCAAGTGTCAGAGCCCAGTCAAGTTAACTCACTAATTGCCTTCTGGTGGTGTGCTCTCACATTGTCGCCACTAGAGGCGGGGTCTTAAAATGCCGATTAACCAGATAAATCATGGTATGGTGGGAAATGTTCCCAAGCACAGCATGCCTGGTAGGT
Organism: Narcine bancroftii; assembly: GCF_036971445.1. Classification (NCBI taxonomy): domain Eukaryota; kingdom Metazoa; phylum Chordata; class Chondrichthyes; order Torpediniformes; family Narcinidae; genus Narcine; species Narcine bancroftii. The sequence continues at coordinate 112,716,897 of NC_091477.1, read as the reverse complement.
TTTCCTATTTCCTAGGAGGGTTGGTTGTGTGAAAGGGGCTTTCAGCTGACTCTACTGGAGCAATCAAACAGAACTGCACCATTGGAAGAAACACACAGAGCAGATGTTAAAGATTGTACAATATTACCCAAAGTAGTGCAGACATTTCTCCATGTGATCCACTAAACACTCCTTTCCAAAATACAGTAATACCATTCAAAGACGTGATTATTGTTTTTCATGTCATTGTGTAACATGTTGGCCCTGGTACAGTATGGCCTATATTTTACTTATGTATAGGACATGTTGTTTATAACAAGCAAACATATGTGCAATCTGAAAATTATGAATGGAAAATCTCACTGACTAACAGAATTGGAAAGAACAAACCATTGAAAAACAACTGTGAATATGCATGAAGAATTATTTTAAATTATGAACATGACAGAAGTTAAGAGAGTGCACAATGGAGTGAAGGACTTGTGCCTATTTGCTATTTGCAAAAGCCCCATTATTCACTCTCAAATACAAATCGCGATGAAATGGTTTGGCTAACTCAATCCGAAGTGACACTTTAAATTCAATCAATGGTAAAAGATGAATGCGTGAACCGATCTTTTTCTGATACCCTTAGTTATTTGTACACTCTTGGCTGAGTTTAAGGGAGAGAATGGGGTGTTCTTTTACTGTAGTAGTTACTATGCAATTAATAACATTTCAAATAGGACATTTTGACTATGAAAGAAGTTGCCTGAAATCATAAAATGCATTTTTTAAACAACCACCTTAGCCAACTGGAACACAACCAGTACTTATCTGGTGCCCTATTTATTTTTAGAATTCTAAAATCAGCAATTCGTCTGTGGTCTGGCATTTCAGTTTTATTATGGACATTATTCCTAGTGATTTTAGTCTTTGTGAATTACATCTGCACCATGCCATTACTGGAGATTTTGCGATTCTACCAGAGTGTGCCACATCCTTCTCTTTGTTAAAGCAAACTGAAATGAATAAACTTTGAGGGCAGTGAAGGGCAGCAAAGCTGGAAATGAAAAGGTAGACGAGTAGTTAAAACTGTTCCGATATCAAGTTGTGCCACCACAAAGTGATCGATGTCCAATTCTAATTTTCTTGGCACTTACAACCTCCCTCCCCTAGGATATAAAGCAGGATTGGAAGATGCTACCTAAGGAGCCTTGGTGAGCCGCTACGGCACCTCATAAATGTAACACTCTGCAGACTTGGTACAACAGTGGTGAAGGTTAACGCTTGCGATGACGGGAGGTGCAGAATCAATCAATTAATTCAGGATGGCATTACGCTCAATGAGCTTACATGCAGAAAGACTGTACCATTATACTCCTGATGTGTTTAAAGTTCAAAATTCAGATTGTAGACTTTAGGAAAGGAAAACCAGAGGTATTCATTGGGGGATTGAGAGGTGGAAAGGATAAGCAACTTCAAATTCCTGGGGGGCACTCCTTGGAGAACCTTCCCTGGACCCTTCATATTAAAGCCATTGTCAGCGCTTCTATTTCTTCAGGAGTTTGCGAAAGTTTGGTATGTCATTGGAAACCTTGGCAAACTTCTGCAGAAGCGTAGTGGAAAGTGTGCCGACTGGTTTAGAGGCACCAATACCTCTGGGTGGAATTCCCTGCAAAAGGTAGTGGACACAGCTCATTACATCACAGGCAAAACCCTCCCCACCATTGAGAACATCTACATGGAACAGTGATGTTAATCATCAAGGATCCACACCACCCAGGACATGCTCTGTTCTCGCTGCTGCCATCTGGAAAGAGGTACGGGTGCCATAGGACTCATGCTTCCAGGTTCAGGAATGGATGCTACCCCTCAACCATCAGATTCCTGAACAACAGACTCATTCAGAAACTCATTTTAGGACTCTTAATTTGTTCAATGAGGAATTTTGCATTTGCAGTTTGTTTACATTTCTTTCTTTTATTTAGACCATAAGAAAAAGAACTAGGCTCTTTGGCCTGTTGACTCCTATCTGCCATTCCACCATGAGCTGATCCATTCTCCCACTCAGCCCCTCTTCCCTGTCTTCTCCCCATAAATTTTAATACCCTAGCCATTCTGATACCTATCAATCTCTGCCTTAAATACACCTGGCGACCTGGCCTCCACAGCTGCCTGTAGCAGCAAATGCCAGAGGTTCACCATTCTCCGGCTAAAGAAAATCCTCTGCACCTTTGTTTTAAATGGGTGCCCTTCAATTCTGAAGTTGAACTCTCTTGTCCTTGACTCCCCTACCATGGGAAACAACTTTGCCATATCTACTCTGTCCAGGCCTTTCAACATTCAAAATGCTTCTATGTGGATTTAGTTTTTTTTTTGTATACATTTCTTCTTTCTTGAGTACAGTTTACAGTGACTGGTAATTTAAAAATTCTGCAGGAAAAAGAACCTGAGAGTTGTATGTGATATTATGTATGTACACTGACAATAAATCTGAACTATGAACAGGATGATATGGGTAGGGGATTAATCAACAGCAACACAGAGGATAAATGGTTAGATTTGGTCTTTTCCGACATGTAATCCAAGCCTGGCTGCCAACGCTACATGCTGCTCAGGTCTGTTTCAAGGCTGGTGAAGATCGTTTCACCTGAAGAGATGGGAAAACATCCACTAAATATCCTCGTTTCAAACATTATGATGGAAGTAAAGTCAATGGTGAAGCAGTTGAGGATATTTAAAATTCTGTTCTAATGAGCTCTAGAGGCAGACCACGGGTTGAGGTAACTGGCCACCAACAACTGGATTTTTTTTGTGTGTGTGATGTTTCTTTGGCTTGGCTTCGCGGACGAAGATTTATGGAGGGGGTAAAAAAGTCCACGTACAGCTCCAACAAATGCCAATAATTCCAATTTTACTGGAGGCTCCTTGATGACAAATTTGGTTATAAGCTGCCTAATATTCAGTACTTTTCCAACTTTCAAATGAAGGTTGGAGCTGCATGAGCATGGGAGAAGGTTGGTACAACATCGTAGGCTGAAGGACATGTACCATGCTGTAATGTTCTATGTTTTAACCCATGAACAGTCATGGCTGTAAAAGAAGAGATAGCTTTTCACTCACACTCACATGGGCTTTACAATTATTGAGGGTAGGGATGTCAGTTATAGAATTATCCATCACCATTCTCCACATGACACAGCAGGAGAGGAGAGCTCTGGTCAGATCAATGCATTGGGGGCCTTGATACGTTCTCTGGATGGTGTCCAGGAGCCACCTCTGAGTTGTAATTTTCTATTTCTATTATGGGATTTCCCAGGTGCTCATTGGGTATAGCAAAGCAACGGAACCCAACTAACATCTTACAGGAGTTGCAAGGCTCATCATACCTATATCATGAAATGAACTGAGTGCCTCAATGAGCAGAGAAGAACATGTCAGGATCAGCACGAGATACAACTATGAATGTGGTGCCTTTTTCCATTTGAACAGGGCTGTTCACATCCTCAGTCCCAAAGTACCTTACATGAGTGAAGCATTTTCCAGGTACCCTGACTATTATAATGTAGGGGTTAGCCACACAATTTGCACACAACCAACACCTCAAGTTAAATGACAAGAGAATTTTCCTTCATGATGTTGGTCAGAAACAAAAATAGTTGATCAAAGTACAGGGAGATCGCTGGTCACTTCTTCAAACTGTGCCATGAGTGAATTATGCCTGCCAGTCAAAAGAGCCCCATCAAAATATTAGTTAAAATCTGATCTGGAAGTTAGCATCTCTAACAATCTTTCTTATGGAGCTACTCCAGGACAGCCTGGAAATTCTGTACAGTGGCATTACTGGAGTGGCCAGCTACTCACCTTGAATATTATTACACAGATCAGATAAATGATTCAAAAGGTACCAAGTACATTACCTGGGTAGAAAGTGCTCAGTTTGGAAAGTCCTTCCTAAAAATATCTTTTTGTAGAAAAACACAAAAGATGGAAACGCTGGAATCTTGAGCAGAGTTGCTGGAGGAACTCAAAAGATCAGACAGCATGCCTGGGTAGAAATGGTCAGTCAACATTTTGGGTTGGGATCCAGAACCGAAATGTTGACTGATATTTCAACCCAAGGATGCTCTCTGAGCCACTGAGTTTCTCTACTGGCCTGCCATTTGTTCACCACCTTCTTGTAGGCCATTAGTGTTTTGCTTGAAAATTATATTCTAGAACGTGCAATACACAAACATGCTGGAGAAATCCATAGGAAGTAAAGGGTAACTAATGTTTCAGGCCTGAGCCCTTCATCACATACCTGACAAAGAGCCCAGGCCCGAAACGTTGGTTACCCTTTACTTCTTATAGATGAATTGATGAGTTTCTCCACCATGTCTGAGTTCATTTGACCCCAGCATCTGCAGACTTTCTTGTTTACCTCCATTCTAGAAGGTGGTTACTTTTATTTTCCCAAATGAATTAAATTTGAAAATAAAACTATGCTGTAACAGATTAATCTGAAAGAATATCCCTAAAATAATCAGAATGTAGCTCATAACACTGTAAGAATAATGCCATTCATTCCATCGTCATAATAGGGCGCTGTCATTTTGAGCAACAAGTTACTGAGAAATAACTTTACACATGGTGCTGCAGAACTTCTCAGCCTAAACTTTGCAGAAGGTCAGATGCAGTGACACACAGCTACAGAAACTCTTTACAAAGAAAAATGCCAAACTCACAAACTGACCACAAAATCTTGGAGGACTCAGGTGTGAAATTCAGCCAGTCTCAAAATATTTACAGTGCAAATATTTTTAGGTTAACAGTGTTCACTGTATAAACTGTTGATTCTAGTCTGACTAAAGGTGATGGTAGAAGTGCAAGCAGACAATATTCATATTGTTTCCCTCTGAGATTGAGAATTCATGTCACGCAGGTGCTCACAAATCAAAATGGCACATCGACGCCTACATAGATGTATATTAGTTGATGCATGCAATCCAATGAAGACATCTTGGACATTAGATCTCTGGCTTTGAAAGTGTGGGAGGGGAGAGGGAAACTAAAAATTAAGTTAATGGACACCAATCTTTTGAATGACGCTGTGATAGTATAAAAACGCGGAAATGCTGGAGGAACTCAGCTGGTCTTTTCAGCATCTATAGGAGACAAAGATACATTGCCAACATTTCGGGCCTGAGCCCTTCTTCAAGGAAAAATCGGAAAAGGCAGGAGCAAGATATATCAGAGAGGCTCAGAATTCAAACAGTGGGGGAGGAATCCAGACCAACAAAAGGTGTTAATTGGATGTGATAAGGGACGAGGTAGAATTTTTCATGTCTGTGCAAAAGGAGACAGTGAATGGAGAGATAATAGGTTGGGGGGTGAGATGGGGGGCGGGGCGTGAAGCCCGACCAATCTTTTGATCAGATACAAAGAAGTTCCGAGACCTGGTCTCCCGCAGGATTGAATGGCTGAAAATAAAATAAAATGGTATTCTTTATCTTATTAAATTAAAAAAATATTCAAGATAATTACAGGGAGAAAATAATAAATCAAAATATGAGATGCAGTGAGCCAATGTACAGAAAAATGTAAAATGCACACAATGTCTCCTGCATACTATTTAGTGAAGCGAGGAAGAGAATTCCTGGCACTGACACAGAGTGAAGGAGAGCACAAGAACAACAGAGCCACGCTGACAAGCCCCAGGGTACCATCAACTAGCACCTGGTGCTGACCACCTGCCCATTTTATCATGCCCTCCATATCCTGTGGTGTTTTTCTAGTTACACATGAGTGACAAAAGAACAACAGAAAAAAACTCTTGGGTTTCAAGAGAATTACATAATCTGAAGGCATTACCTGCAGCGGACCCAGGATGGAACTGGTTGTGTACATGAAGAAAAGCCGCAGATAACTGAGAATATTCCCAAAAGCAAAGAGACCCTCCGCCACTAAAGTGGGGTGGAAAGCATCCCAATCCTTCCTGTCGCCAATGGCATGAAACTGGAGAGACAAGAGAGCAGTTCAGTGCTTGAATGAAGAATGACATGATTAACAAACAACTTATTTAATGCACTCATTTTGATATCCCATCTCTCAAAAGATTCCTTAATAGGGTTTATTATAAAATGTAGCTGTTTGCTGAAAGGTAAACACAAGCTCTCTCTGTAATCCAGATTTGAGCAATTAATCATACATAACTTTAAGAGTTTACTGAAAACAAACAATCCATAGATAATAAAAACACAGAAAATGCAAAGTTCAAGGTGCAACAATTTCTCTGGAAATACTTAAGCCAAATATTGCGCAGTAGATTTGGATGCAAGTAAAGTTCAACTGCAAAAGTGGGGTCAGTGCTCACTCCACTACTTTGCAGTAACCACCTACTAATCTGTGTGCAAGGACTTGGATCAAGGTCAAGAATAATGTATACCCATCCAAACAAAGGGATAGACCATTGCTTCGTGGATCCTGTGGCAATTGCTTCCTTCTCCCCATAAGACCCCCAACTTTGAACTAATTTACCACCACAATTATGCTGACATAAATCAGGTCTCCCAACTAACACTCCAAAACTGAACTTGCGCCTCTTACACTTTTCCAACTTAGCCTTACGTAAGTTTTGGAAACTTGCAGGCCACAGAAAGATTCCTTTTAGATTCAAAATTCCTTTTATTGTCATGTAATAATACAAAAAATTTATTTTTTCCTGCTGTAAGACAAAAAAAAAGTTGCTATTAGCATTGCTCAGTGTCCCTAACAGTAAGAGACACTGTTGCGAATGGCTGATCTAGAGTCTCAAATAAACCAGAATATATAGAACGGTGCTTTTTTATTTTTTTTAAAATCCAGTGGTCTCGTGTCACCATTACTAAGGCGAGCTGTATCCCAGATATATTTACTTACTTTAATTTCAATTTCCAAACTTCTAATTTGAAACTGGTCACCTAATTAGGCCTCTAGTTGCCAGCCATGCAACTAGAACGCTCTGTTACTTTAACTTGTACAGGATTTCTTTTATACTAGGGTATCAAGTTTATAAGCGCACCCCACCAGTGTAAGAGAGACACTGAATTCTGTGGATTCGTCTCCTGCATGCCTGCATGCACTGGCACCCCAAGCTCCAGATCCAAACCTCTGATACGATCAGGAAGCTTCTGGCCCTCAGCACCTTCTGGAATCCCAGCTCTGACACCTGGTTCCCTTGAGCCAGTCTCCTACAGCCACAGCCTGTATGGGTCGTTTGAATGCAAGCTGTAAGCAGCCCACAGCCTGTGTGGCCGCTTCAGCCACTGAACTCCTCACTGGCCCGCTGCCATGGCCACCATCCTGTAGTGTCATCTCCTGTGCTTCACCCTTTCCAAGGGAGATGTTCCTCCCATTTCTGGTGCCCTGCACTGGCCCACTACTCCCTCGGAGCCTGCAACCCCTCGTGGTAAACTACCCAGTGCAGGCGCTACCATCTTGGGCACTCCTCAGTTGCAGGATTTTTTTTTAAAGTTGTCTCCTTTAACAGATTAATTAAAGCCTGTACGCCACCATTGGCACTAGGATCAGGTGTTAGGACCTGCACAGCAGCTCTGTGCCTCTGCTCCTGGGTCTACACCAGCAGCAGTGCTGTCTAGAAGCACTGCCGTAAAATATTCTGTTTAATAATTTCAAGTTTCAAGCTTCTGTTTTTCATCTTTCCACTAATATTTGAGAATTTAGATTTTTTTTCTTTGCTTCGTTTCTCTCCTATCTCCACCTTAAATACACTTGCTTTGGCACTTTTCCAGTTCTGATTAAAGTAAAAATGAATAAACATCAACTCTTTCCCTCTCTCCATATACGGTATTCTGGCCAACCTGCTCAACTCCTCCGTCGTTTTGGTTCACATCCAGCAAAGAGGCTCTCCCAATTTTGGGTGGCAAAACTGGATGGATATGCTTTTAGTCCATTTCTGCACCATATTTTACAGCAGGATTATGTCAAAAATTATTCCTATTGTTGTCACTGGACATTAACAGAGGACCTTGTTCCTTCAATTAAAGCCGACACAATGCAGCTACAGAATTATGTTCACTGATAAGAAAGGTATAGGAGGTCACGAATATAGTGAGAGCGCTTGGCCTCAAGAATACTTTGCTATAATATTATGTGAAGCTCCAACAGATCAAAGTTGGAGAAAACTGAATTTAAATTTATAATTTTACAAGTGTAGTCTTGCCAAAAAAAAAATCATATTCAAAGGTACAGGAGGATGCCAGATAAAAGTGAGAGAGCTTGAGCTGTAATATTATGTGGGGTTCCAACAGACCACAAAGTTGACAAATTATAGATTAAATTCAATGTTCCCATTAAAAAAAAACATATTCAAGCTACTCACTTTCAGTCAGGTGACCAATAACAAGAATTTGACATGCCAGATTTACTGATTTCTGGTAAACACCAGCAATTAAAGAAGGAAACCAGAAGAGCTCGCTCCCCTTCCAACAAAGGGGGAAAGCAGCAGAGTACATTTTCAAACGTTGGGCTCAAACATCCATTTTAAATCATCAGCTCCTAAATTTTAAACTCAAATTTAGACTGCAGCACGATAACGGGCCTTTTTAGGCCCACAAGCCCTTGCTGCCCAATTACTCCCAACTGACCAACAACCCCCAGGACGTTTTGAATGGTGGGAGGTAACAGGAGTACCCTCACCAAGACACGTGAAGAATGTTCAAGCTCCTTACAGGCGACACTGGATTCAAGCCCTGGTCACTGGCACTGCAACAGTGCCACCTAAGCCATTCTGGGGAAATTCTGGGCAATGGGTCTTCACAAGAACACTGAGGGTAGGGGGGGTGGGGGAGTGGTCAACTAGAAAAAATTGGGGCTGTTTTAATTTTTTCCATCAGCAAGTGATGGACAGAGTTCCAGAATAAGTCACCTGCCCTCACTCAGGGGAATGAAAGGGTCCTGAGAAAGGGAGTTTGGTAAGAAATACATTTTTAAAAACATAATATTTCAATATCTATCTGCTCAGAGATTTAGGCCTTTATACACTGTAAATGCATTAGTCATCAAAATACCTATAACCAATGTTGCACAATTTACTCATCTTTGATTTATGAATTGTCACCTTGATACCATTGACTCTTTGCGAAGATGTCTTTGATTTATTAGTCTAACGTTTGCTATTACACAGCCCTCTCTGCCTATGCATTAATGCAAAATATCTATCATGGACTTTGCTCAGCATTTTGATTTATGAAATGTTTCTAAATTATTCCACTAATGCATTCCTTTTGTAATTTGGCTGTTTTTGTTTAAATCAAATCCTCTTCCACTTTCACATTTTTGCAATCGCATCTTCCAGCTTTTCTCACACCCAGACAGAATTACAGCTTTGCCCTTCTCTCCACACATCTCATTTACCTTGTGATGCGCCACAACTTTGAGAGCAAACGTTGCTAAATACAAGGAGTTCATGACAAAACTGAGCTGGTTCCGAGACTCTTCCAGAAAATCTTCAAGTCCATCATACCACAGTCGCTTCACATCTGACCACACCATTCCTGGAGACAAATTATACATTAGCAAGTTCTGCACAACAATGTCAGTGGAAGCAGAAAATAAGAACCTCATTTCTCAGAAAGAGACTAACAGTTGCAGGACAGATTCTGTATAACAGCAAATGGCAATAGTAGCCTTAGTACTATGCAAATTACACATGTGAGAGTTCCAAAGGAATGAAATCATTTGCAGCTAGACTGTTTACATCCAGTGCATGTAAACATTATTTGGCAGATTGGTACCATCCAAGGTATTGTTTTCCTTTATGTAGAAAGTCTGGAACTAAAACTGGCTACCAATTTCAGTCGTGCTTCATTGCCTCAGCAATGGCTCTGAATAGTGAGTATCAAGATAAATGTGGCCAGCCATGACACTCAAGTCCGTTTTCACATCCTCTCATTCCATTTTGTCTGGTCAAAATGACTTCCTTGCCTGTTACCAACCATTCCTTCCGAGTTCCCAAAGCAAAATCTCAAGTCCAAAGTATCAGTCTCTCCTTTAACGCCTCCCTGAAAAGAATCCACCTTCTTGCATGGAGAGGTAGTCTTCCATGTAAAATTAACAAAAAGTAGAGAGCTAAAATCCTAACCTAACTATAACGTCGACTGATTTACCAAACTGGTGGATCTCCACCAGCCATTCTCAATAGCCCCCTTGGGGGGCGGGGGGGTCACAGCATCTTGAAGGAGGGTGGGGCACGGATTGAAATCAAATTTTTAAATATAGTCAGTAGGAGAGAAGTATGGAAGGCATCAACTAAACTTGACTGGTTCACAGGGAAGGGGGCCCATAAACTTTGAGTATAGTTCAAAGGGAACCAGAGCCAAAAAAGGTGGCGAATGGCTGATCTAGAATCTCAAATAAACCAGAATATATAGAACGGTGCTTTTTTATTCAAAAAAACAATCCAGTGGTCTCGTGTCACCATTACTAAGGCTAGCTGTATCCCAGATATATTTACTTACTTTAATTTCAATTTCCAAATTTCTAATTTGAAACTGGTCACCTGATTAGGCCTCTAGTTGCCAGCCATGCAACTAGAACGCTCTGTTACTTTAACTTGTACAGGATTTCTTTTATACTAGGGTATCAAGTTCATAAGCACACCCCACCAGTGTCTATCACCGTTTAATTACCCATCACTTTAGATGATTGAGTTATTGCCAGGACCTGATGTGTTTTATCCCCAGGCGATGACAGAAGGCAAGGGAGCAGGTTGCTGGGGGTCTGACAAAGATTTTTAAATGTTCCCTGGCCAGAGGTGAAGTGCCAACCCTTTGTTCAAAAAAGACAGCAAGGTAATTACATGCTACTAAGGCCAATGTCAGTGGTGGGAAAGTTATTGAAAAATATTCTGAGGGACAGGATTAAACCACAACGCTAGATGGGGAATTAATCAAAGATGGTAACCATAGCATCACCAGTGAGGGACCCTGTCTGACCAATGTCATGATTTTCTTTAAAAAAAAATAACAAAGTGGATTGTTAAGAGTGGTACTGTTGAGATCCACAAGAATGAGATCATGTTCACCAGATTCAAGGGCATTTTCTTTCCAGCTGTTATCAAACTCCTAAATGAACCTCACACTGGTAAAATAATGTTGCTTTGGCTCAGTTCTCACTCCAATGCTGTCTTGTGTTTTTATTGCTTTGCCAATGTATGGTTTAATTCATTGGAAAAAGGGCTTTCTCATTGTACCATGATACACAACAGTAAACTTGAATTTGAATGTAGGCCTACTGGTCTCACTGGAGTACAGAAGGCTGAGGGGTTTACTTGTAGTTTGTAAAATTATGATGGGCATTGATGAGGTGGAAAGTGATATCTGAAGGTGACAATGCCACAATTTTGAACAATTTAACCAATTTTAAAATGTTCCACAGCGAGGCTAAAATACCATACAATTACCCAAAAGATATTACAGTGCCCATTGCATTTATTCAAAGACTAAAATATAATTGATGCATTATGGCTAAGTGGTGCTAAAGCCTATTGAATTACATGCTTCATACCACAACTGTGGTCTAACTGCACTTGATGCTGCCTGCACTCAGAAGACATTCACTGTGTGGAGCAAGCTTGGTTTTTCTGTGCATTCTTTACATGTGCTGCCCGGAAAATGCACTTGTTCAATTTGCCTTCAGGGTGTACTGAAAATTACTTTGGATATTCCAAAGTCACCAACAACACCTACTAAACTAACGAAATAGATAATTAGTGTAAACACCACATAATCAAAAAAGATGCAGTTTCAGAGAAAGCAAAACAACAAAATCTGGTGCCCTGACAAAAGCTTCAAACCAATGGGATGAAAAGATGCTGTTGATCAGCTGCCAAGTGCAGCTACACACCAGTCACATGCTGGCATTGATCAGCTGGGGTGCCCCAAGTTCAAAGGTGACGTTGAGCAGATACCCTTAATGTGACTCAATGTGGCATACAGAAGCAGGTTAATTGGAAGGAAACTCTCTGCTGGCTATGGCTGTCGTTGAACAAATGCGTTTGTGTCATGATCGATTCATTGTGGTGTACAAATGTGGCAGTTATGCTCCCCCGACCTTGAACATCAGTCAATCAAATTTCACCCATTCTATTTGCCGAGGGAGTTCACCGCCATCATCCCGGTTGCAGTATACATTCCGCTCCAGACTAACATCAGATTAACATTGGTGGGACTGAGTCCTGTGATCAGCAGCCATGAGATCAGCGCCCCCTGATGCCTTCTTGATCATTGCAGGGAACTTCAACCAGGCCAACCTGAAGAAGTCTCTTACAAATGCCACAAACACATTACCTGTGAAAGTAGAGGAGCCAACACACTTGGCCACTGCCGACCAAGTCATTCCATGATGACACCTCGACAAGTCTGATCACGTGGTGTACAAGCAGAGACTGAAAACAATAACACCAGCGGTGAAGATGGTGAAAGAGGGAGGCGAAAGAGTGCCTGTAAAACTGCTTTGAATCAGTGGATTGGATCATATTCAAGGGCTCATCAGTTCCTGCATGGATGGATGTGTGTCCACGCGTTCATACTAGGAGTATCCCAACCAGAAGCCATGGATGAATCTAAAGATTCACACCCTGCTGAGCGTGAGATCGAAGGCATTAAAGGACAGTGATCCAGATCTTGACAGGAAGTCTATGTATGAAAAAGACCATCACAATAAGGGGGAAATTCCAGTGGAACCTAAAGTCAGAGTCAAATACTTGCCAGCAATGGCAGGGATCGCAGGCGGTAAAATCCTACAAGGTGAGGCTGCACACCATAAATGGCTGTGATGCCTCACTCCCCGATGAACTGAACACCTTTTATGCTCGCTTTGAGAAGGAGAACTCCAAGAACGAAGCTGATAATCCTGTAATGCCTATTTCTGAGGCCAAAGTCAGAACATCCTTCAAGAGAGTGAACCCTCACTAGGCATCAGGCCCTGATGGCAATACTTAGCAGGTTTCTAAAACCCCGATGAACTGAACACCTTTTATGCTCGCTTTGAGAAGGAGAACTCCAAGAACGAAGCTGATAATCCTGTAATGCCTATTTCTGAGGCCAAAGTCAGAACATCCTTCAAGAGAGTGAACCCTCACTAGGCATCAGGCCCTGATGGCAATACTTAGCAGGTTTCTAAAAATCTGAGCCAACCAACCAGCTGTGGTGTTCATTGTCATTTTCAATCTCTTGTTGCTGCAGTCGGAGGTTCCCACCTGCTTCAAAAGGGCATCAATTATCCCGTTGCCATAGAAGAGCAGGGTGAGCTGCCTCAGTGACTATTGCCCAGTAACACTCACATCTACTGAGATAAAATGCCTTGAGAGGTTGGTTATGGCCAGAATTAACTCATACCTAAGATCTGGACCACTGCAATATGCCTATCGCTACAATCAGTCCACAGCAGATACAATATCACGAGCTCTTCACTCAGCTGTGAATCACCTAGACCACAGCAACATGTACATCAACTTCAGCTCAGTTTCCAACACCATCATATCCTCAGTGCTGATCAGCTAGCTTAAAAATTTGGGCCTCTGCACCCTGCAAAGCCCCCCCCCCCCCCCCACACTGCAACTGGATCCTTGACTTCCTCATCAAAAGACCACAGTCAGTAAGAATTGGAAACGTCTCCTCCTCACTGATGATCAACACAGGTGCACCTCAAGGAAGTGTGCTTAGCCCACTGCTCTATTGACTGTGTGACTAGGCACAATTCAAATACTGTCTACAAATTTGCCAATGAGACCATGGCCATCAGCAGAATTGCAGACGGCAATGAGGAATTGTTCAGGAGGGAGATAGATCAGTTAGTTGAGTCGTTTCGCAACAACAACCTTGTACTCAACTGTTCCTGAACCCGGAGGTTCAAGTCTTGTGGCATTTAAACCTCTTTCCTGATGGCAGCAGCGAGAACAAAACATGTGCTGGGTGATGTGGATCCTCGATTGCCTCTGCTCTCTGATGAAAGTATTCTATGTAGATTTTCTTGATGGTGGGAGGGTTCTACCTGTGATTTGCAGGGCTTTCCAATCAGAGGAATTGGTGCCCCCTGGGCATGATACAGCCTGTATCACACCCTCCACTACACATCTGCAGAAATTTGCTAAGGTTTTCAATTCCATACAATTCTCCGTGAATTCCTGAGGAAGTAGAGACACTGACGTGCTTTCTTCATGATGGAGATGTGCACTGAGTTCAGAAAAGCTCCTCTGAGATAGTGACTCCCAGGAATTTAAATTTGCTCCCCCTCTTCACTTCTAATCCCCCAATGATCACTTGATCATACACCTCTGGCTTTTCCTTCCTCAAGTCCACAATCCGCTCCTTGGTTTTGGTGACTTTGAATTCGAGTTGTTAGTACATCATTCAGCCAAGATTTCAATCTCCCTCTTGAATGCTGAATCATCACCTGTTATTTTCCAGCCCACGATGGTGGTATCATCACCAAATTTGTATATCAAAATTCAAAGTTTAGATTTATTGTCAAGTGTAGATACATACAACCCTGAGATTCATTTCCTGCGAGCCAGGCACAATTACCACGTGGTGCAAAAATTATTGATGGTGCAAAAAAAAATGAACTCAATGTACACATGTAAATAAAGAACTGTAAAACAGACTGACTGTGTAATACAAAGAGAAAAAAAATCAATAATGTGCAAATGTAAGAATCTTTAAATGAGTTCCTGATTGAGTTTGTTGTTGAGGAGTCTGATGGTGGAGGGGAGCAGCTATTCCTGAACCTGGTGGTGTGAGTCCTACGCCTCTTTCCTGATAGCAGTAGCGAGAATAGAGAGAGTGCTGTGATGTGAATCCTTGATGATTGCTGCTATTCTCCGACGGCATCGTTCCCTGTAGACGGTGGTGTTGTCATACCGAGCAAGTAGACCAGGGTTAAGTACACCATCCTATGCTGCTCCAGTGCTGATGGAGATTGTGGAGATGTTCTTGCCAATCCACACTGACTGGGGTTTGGAGGTGAGGAAATCCAAGATCCAATTGCACAATAAATGTGAGTGCTACTGGTCGATAGTTATTTAGGCAGGTTACCACACTCTTCTTGGGCTCTGGTACAATTGAAGCCAGTTTGAAACAGGTGAGTGCCACGCTCTGTCTAAGTGAGATGTTCAAAATATCCATGAATACTTTAATCAGTTGGTCGGCACTGGTTTTCAGAACTCGGCTGGATACACCATCCGGATCGGATGCTTTCCTGGGATTCACTTTCCTAAAGGCAGTCATTTTTGGACACTGCCAGCATTGAATACAATAGCTTTATGTCTCCTAAGGTTATGGGTATGGTTTAATTCTCTGAAAGTCTCTTGTTTACAACTCCAAAAAGACCCATGATAGAGGCCCCTGAAGACAAAATTATGCCAGAATGTGAAAGTGATTCCTGGCAACAAGTGTAATTACATGGTGACTTTCCCAACCTCAGGGGGCCCAAGCTCATTGAAACCATAACATATTTTTGAAATGTTTAAAACGAACCAATTTTACACACACCAAGCTTGTACAGTTAGATCATCTGTTTTTTGATACTAACTGCAAAATAAGTAATGGTTAGAGCCAGAAGAATGACTCACCTCTCCTTTGAAGGAATCTTTTATATCCATTTGACAAATTAGTAAAGGCCTTGGTTTTACGCCACATCTGAAAGATGATAGATCTCGAACCTCCGTGGAGATTTTAAAAAAATTCTCTCTGTATTGCAGTCTGTTTACATTTCTTTATCTGTTTACAGTTTTTGTTAATATGTGTACATTGTGTACAGTGTTTTGCACTACAATACATGGTAATTCTGCCTCACCCGCAGGAAAAAGAACCTCAGGGTGATATGTGATGTCGTATATGTACACTGACAATAAATCTGAGATATGAATCTGAATGGGAACATTAGCCTTGATTCTTGTGCTGTCATCATGGGGGTGGGATTTAAACTCAAATAATCTTTTGACTGATACATTAAAGAAATGCTCATAGCACAAAGGGGAAGCATAGGGAAAAAAATCCACTTACTTCAGCATACCCACTCATGTAGAACTTCATCTTGTCCATTAAAGAAGCAACACATCACTGAACCATTTTGTCATTAGTTTCCCTTTAAATCCCTATTTCCAATATAATGACCACTACTTAAAAGAGTGAATAAACACAAGGGTAGCCCTTTAGAAAAACTCAAACACTGCCCCAAAGTCATAAGACCTCCTGCTATGGCTTAATAACTTCTGCCAGTTCGCTGTCATCAGCTTTTGCTTCCTACCCCTCCACCTTGTGTCATACCTCACAGCTAGTCCTCTGACAAGTAAACATTCGCTTTGAGAACACACATTTTGCATAATGCAGAAAAAAAGACTTCCAGTCCACCGGATTTCTCCAGGGCACATTACAGAGTTTCCATGCATTTTGCAAATGGATCAAATGTCTGCTCGATGACATTCCTGAAGCATGTTTCTTTAAAGCCTCTTTACTGGGTGGTAGGGGGTGTCAGAGCAATGCCAGAAGGCACAGCACAGGAAAGTGAACCTTTTCTCTCAGGAATCAAAACTTTTGACCTCATGTTACACTGGATTTCTGTAGTTCCTCTAAAAACGTGTATGAGAAATCCTTCACTGCTCCCAAAATATGTTTTATTATACAATTGAAATCCCAACTAATCTGCCTTGCAACTCAATTAGCTGCCTTTGTTCTATATCTAGTCATATTCTAACTTATGGCATCATGAAGAAAGCCTCTACTTCCTCAGGAGTTTGCGGAGGAGCTAGTGGAGTTGTTCAAGTGAACCGGTACGGACTTGAAGGGCCGACATGGCGTGTTTCCGTGCTGTAAACGGTTATATGGTAACACAACCTCTAGCGATCAATATTGTACATATTCAGCTTAATCTCAAATCTCTCTAGAAAAATGTTCCAGATTTCGAATACCCCATGAGATCCAATTGGGAATTCCAGGGAACTCGCTTTCACAACAGGAGCAGTGATTGCAAGAAGGATGGGTGCATTTAAGGTGGTGGCTTAAGAAGCACATGAGAGAGAATCGATAAAGGGTTTCACTGACAAAGTTAAATGAAGAAATATTGGAGGAGGATTGATTCATAAATGTTAGCATAGACAGGACGGGCCTTTGCTGTGTCATATATTTTCCATGACCCTTTGTGAAGAAGTGTTTGCTGATTTAATTCAGGACTAACCCAATTGGAGTCAATCTCAACCCCAACAGATTGGTTTAAAGGAAGATTGACAGCCAATCTGATGTGCGGTAATTAAACACTAGTGAGAAGCAATTCAGAAATGCCAATTATTTTTAAACAGTGTTTTTAATTTGACAGCATTTTATGTTTACTTTGGTCATTCTTCTCTTCATCACCTTCCTTTCTTCTAACACACCAGTAAAAAAAAATTAAAGTTTGAATTATGGACTCTCAATCTATTTGAGGAAATAATCTTAGCTTGACAGCCTTTTTATAAATTAACATACTTTGGCCAACAATATTTCCACGTTTCAATGTCTGTGAAAAGACAATGATCTCCACCTGCTAGCTTCTGGATTTTCAAAACTCCAAACGGCCGAGAAGACAAAAAAAAAATTCAAACCCTTGGTCCAATTTCTCCACTGTCAATTTCAGCAGTTATGTGCAGACATATGCAGTGTAACTTTGTAGACATATCATTACGGCCTCAAAAGTTGGCTGCTTCTGTAAGTTCTACAACAGTCCAATAAAAAGATCAAATACATTCTATGTGCTGAATCTTAAGGACCAGTAAAGCTGTGAAATAGTTTTCTACAGAGAGCTGTCAAAATCCTTTCAAAGATTGGCACTTTTGGCAATAAGTACACAGGCATTTCTGCAGTGAGTTGAACAATTCTATGTCAGGATCACTAAATACCTCTTGCTAAATGTAATAAGTCTGATGATCCATTGGGACAAATATCTAAATTCCATCTCTGAGCTGTGTGCCAATCAGCTAATGTTAATGAACAAAGCCACTTTATAATAACACAAAACATTTTAAAGTTTGCTTTAAAATAAATTTATGAATAGCATGTTATATGTAGCATTCTTTAAAAGAAATTACCATTCATCTTATTTTTTAAAGCAACATACAAAGAGTGCATTCGGCCCATAAGCTCTATACTGGCTCTCAGCATTCCCATCAGTCACATTCCCCTTTTATTTCCCTCTAACCCATTCTCCTCCCAGACCCTCCTGTCACCTACTGACACTAGAGGCATTTGATTACTTGAATTTTAGGTTCCTCAGCTACCAAGGAATTGGAAATCATGTCTCTGGATCAGTGGCCCAGAATTGGAGAAGACTGGGTTGATGTCCCATGTCAGGACATTATCACATTATCCAGGGTGGTCTGGCAACAGAGCTCTAAGGAAGTGATGCACTGTTTGAGGATTACACGTTTTTTTCAACAGAGTAGCAAAGCTTTTGATGGAAAATCAAACAAGGACACAGTGCCTTGTGGATGACTCTACATGTATACATAAAAATGGGGGCACCTTTAACATGCTCTTTAAAAATTGTCAGTACTTATGCCCCAAATTAATGTCCTTGCACTCTACTTCATTCAACCCTCCCACATGGCTCCATCCAAACCAATCAGCACATTTAATCATTCTGTTTTTCGTCCAAAATCTTCACTTTTCTTACCTCAACTAGCATTCCAACCATGCACAGGGTAAAGAATCCACTCCAATTCCTCACTGCATTTATTGGAGGCTCTCACGACAACTTTAAGCTCTTGACAAGAGATATCTACAAACGAGATCTTCACCAAGATCCTGCTGGCCTGTCTGAATGCAATAAACAAACTCAAGGTACCTTGCCAAAGAATTGCAGAGATTTATCTTTGCCAACAGTAACCTCTGAACCAGCACCTAAATAAACAGTAACCTGTCACTCATCTCACTGATGTCTGTTGTACCTGCCCTACTCAAGTGATCCATTGATTAGATATGCAGGGATGTCATGGGCTGCTGTACAAATGGAAATTTTGTGCTCCATTCACCAACCATGAAACAAAGAGGGAAATATAATAAATTCAAGTTGTAACTAAAAAAAAACCTGACACATTAAATTAAAGTGGGAATATTGAAACTCCTAAATCAGTGGGCACAAATGTGGAAATCCCAAACTTCCCAAGATATCCTCATATTTCCTGTGACCTCTGGTGTTGGACTCCTCGTGGATACCAGCTACAAGACTCCACAGTTAAAAATCAATTACTGAAGGACATCAGTTTGCTGAACATGCACTCTTTTAGACATGGCACAGGTTCAGCATCTCCACTCATTTCAATAGCGGGAACTTGGGTGGCAAGTAATATGCAGTTTTGATTTTTTTTTCTGTTAACTGAAAATTTTAATGTACTTTATTTATTAGTTATTTTATAGCACTTTTATTTAACTTAAAGCATCTCTCAATGTATTCATTTTAAAAGCACGTTTAATATGAGGTGTTAAATATTTATAAATGTCAAGAACATTCACAGACGTTCAAGTCCTTTGAGTGGTGGTTCACATAGTGACGCCGCAGCTTAATCAGCTATCAAAGCTATTCTTGGGATGGACAGGTGGGTGACAGAAGGGTCTGGAAGAAGTATGAGAGAGAATGGGTTAAAGGGAAATAAAAAGAGAATGTGATTGACAACCAATTTCCTATTAGGCAGGCAATTGAACTTCCCAGAAAGTCCCACTTCCTAATATTCTTGCGAGGACACATAAAAACATTAAAAAATAGGAGCAGGAGTCGGCCATCCGGCCCATCGAGCCTGCTCTCCCATTTAATGAGATCATGGCTGACCTGATAAGAGGCTCATCCCCACCTACCTGCCTTTTCCCCATATCCTTTAATCCAACCTTGTCTTCATTGAGGTCATTTCCACTGCTTCAAATGCCAGCAAATTCCATAGATTCACAACCTTCTGGGAAAAGCAGTTCTTTCTCATCTCCATCTTAAATCTACTACCCTTGATCTTTAAGCTATGCCCCCTAATTCTCATCTGCCTCACCAATGGGAACAACATACCTACTTCTATCTTGTCTATGCCCTTCATAATCTATAAGATCCCCTCTCATTCTTCTAAATTCCAACAAGTACCATCCCAGTTGACTCAATCTCTCCTCATAAGCTAACCCCCTCATCTCTGGATGGCACAAAGGACAGAACAGCTCCGTGCAGAAGAAAATTGTACAAGATCATACAGCATTATGGTGTTCATGCTAATTGAGTTTGCTGATCCTTTTAAGCTGGTACTGTTTTTGAGACTGGCAGATACTCTGCTACTTCTCCTAGCAGGCAAGCAATATTGCAAGGTACTCAATAGGTTATTTCATGTAGGGCTTTTGCCTTGAGACCGGCTAAGGAGCGATAGAAAAATGGGAACTTACATTTCAGACAGCAGCCCTAAAAGGCTACTTCAGCATCCCATTCATATCCAGAGGCGCCTCGTAGCGCCCTCCGGATCCAATGGAGGAGGGGCGACTGGTGCTGTAGCGCCATCCATCATCATTACACGGCAGAGCAATGGCTGTCTTCCCTTCCCATAATTCCCCCACGCAGCTGAAACCACTCTATGGTTCCCAGAACAGTTCCAGCTGCGTGGGGGATTATGGATAGGGAAGATGGCCACTGCTCTGCCACATTTTGAGCTGCAGAGAACAGCCTGGTGCGGTTGTCCCAGCCTGTACTGGCTGACCCCTGACGGCCCCCACTGACAGCTCCCGCTGCCTCGTCGCCCTCCGCTGACAGCTCCTGCTGCCCCAACTGTCCCAAGGGCTCTCTGCCTCCCCTAACTTGGAGAGAGAGGGGTGAGTGGGAGACGGGTCGTGGGCTGATGGCATCATCAGCCCATCCCTAAACAGCCGCTTAGTGCGGCTGAGCATTCAGATTGATCAGTGGAGCACAGCGCTGTGGAGATTATCCCTCTCAGAGAGGGGTTGGAATATGTGGCTCAGAGACCACCTCCACACATTCAGAAAGGTTGGTGATTATGCATTTTGGTGGAGTTTCTCCACCTTTACATCTCAACGTCTTGGCTATCTGAAATGGCCTACTGATTTAACCTACATCTAGGACCCAAGTTTCCCTCAGGTCTTGGAAACCCAGATGCCTGAGTTAAAATCATAAACTGGAACTGAGCATCTTTAAGGCAGATTTGTATCTTGATCTACTGTTGATTTTTGATCTATTTTAGTCTCTGACACAATCCCAACCAATTTATTTTTGGTGAATTAAACCAACACATTAAGGATAATTAGTGCGGTGTCTTTTGTATCAACACAAGCTTAATTGGTTGTGATTGGATTGTACAACACAAAGGAAGTAAAAACACCCTGTTTGACCTGTTTCCTCAGCTTTGTGTTTTTACTTCAATCATGGAGTCTGCAGACTTTCATGTTTTACACAAAGTAAGTCATTCATCCCTTGTGCCAGAGCAGTCTCTTTGATAGCCAAACTAATTTGTCTCACTCCTTTCCCACTGCCTTTTTTATTTATTCCCCTTTCCGTATATTTTTCCAAGTCAATTTTGAAAGTTAATTCTGTAATCTTTTCAACTCAAGCTATATATGCATTAGAAAATGCAAAACAAAAAGAAACCCTATCAATCTAACCAAAACTAAATAGTTATCTGGGAGTTTAGGACTGCAATCCTTTTTTATTAGCAATCTCAAAAGAGTTCCCTCCCCTGCAACTATATCATACAGGTTCAATAAAAGGCATCAACGCAAGCTCCCTGAAAATTTGGATTGAACCGATGGCATTTGATCAATTTTGGAATTGATGCAGTCATCAGTTTATTGTAGGATACTTTATTTGATCTCCTGGTCAGTAATGCAAAGCAAATAGCACATTTGGCATCTGCCACCATTCATCAACTCAAACAAGGCAGAGGATATAAGAGATAAAGAGAAGAGAGTGATAAATAATGACAATAACACCATTTACCGATTATCCATATGATCAAGAGGTAATCGATCATCTCCAGTGCTGGACCCATTGTGTTTTTTTTGTCTTCATTGTACACCAGCGAGTACAAGTTCAGTAACAGTAGAAACGTGAAATATGAGGCGCTATGAATGATGAACTTCATGAACGGAGTGTGAATGACTCTGCCCACTTGAGACTTTGGTGCCACGAGGTAACAAAGGGACAGCACTGGCCACATGGTGGCAACTGAAAGAACAATCAGAATCTTCTTACAGGTGTGTTTCCGCCTGTAGCCTGCCATCTGCCCAAACCAGACTGTGTTCAAAAACTGCTGGCAATTTGATTGAGCCACAAACTGCAAGAGGGACAGAAAGGTGCAACAGAAAAATAGAAGGCAGTGGTTAACTATAGAGATGCACTGGAACGCTACAAAAAGGCTTGAACATTTCAGTCTTACTCTTTTATTTTGTGGATGTTTTTGCATCTATTGGAATTTAGCAAATTGGACCATTTTTTGGTTATTAAAAAAGCACCCAACATATTAATCAATTTTTGGTTTCTCTGCACAATAAAATACAAATTAATATGAACAACTACAAAAAAAATTCTAATTATTTCTCAACAAAATGTATTTTCTTTGACATAATTGTAAATATTTTGCTTTCTGCTGTTTACTGATACTGTCTCCTAACACATATCCCACTAACACAGGCCATTGGTTAGTAGCCCATATAAGCATTATGAAAGTCACACGTTTTTTAAAAACAAAATGGATGAAAATGTAGATTATGCATGGCTGATGTTGATTTCCTCCGTAGAATTTTACTGTTGAAGATAATGATTGCCAAAATAAGTCTTTGTGGCATTTTTCCAAGTCTTACATTGGTTAAAAAAAAATTAAAGCCCTCCTTAATAGGCATGAAACTACCTGGCATACTAACCAGTATATTAATTGATTATGCATGACAATTTTTTAAAAATCTAGCCTGTACTCTTGTACATAGTCAATTTTTAAACCATAACAGAATGAGTTAGCTAAGATCTAGTCAGATCATGTACCTCTTTCTGGTTGTACTTAATTGCTAGCTTAAGTCGACTTAGATTCATCCTCTCTTCCAGCAGTCCTCTCTTATCAATCGGTTCGTCACTCGAAGTATGATTGAGAATAACCTCCAGTTCACGGGAATTCCGGGCCTGCGCTAGGAGGTCTTTTGCAAAGGTCTTACACTGTTGTGCAAGTTCCTCGTAGTCATTCCTGAAAATGTTCAAAGGAAATATATTTCATAACGTGTCCTTTGGAACAAAACTCATGAATTTCAGTCATTTTTTTTTGTTTCCTCGGCTTCCTCCTGATGATTCATTTAAAACTGATGATCTGAAGATTAATGCAAAACTCGCAAAGATTCCATGAAGCAGCAAATAAATAAAATGGATGGAAGTGGCCAATCAACATTTTGGGTATGGACCATTGATCAAGACATTAAATCCTGGGACTTCCTTCTCAATTGTACTGTGAGAGCACCTTATCCAGAAGGATTGAATCGTTTAAAAGAGATGGCTCAACACAACCCAAATACTTTCTTTGCCAGTGATGCTCAGATCTTGGCAGCTAAAGAAATAAAGAAAATGCAGCCAATGTGTGTCAGTGAGGGAAGAAATGAATGTTTAGAGGGATTGATGGGTGCCAGTTAAGTGGTTTACTCAGGAGAGGCTCAAACCTTGAGAGTTGTTTAAGGTCCATTTATTCAGGCAAATGAAGAATAATTTATCATATGCCTAACATGTGCCAGAAAATGATAAAAAGGTCTTGGAGAATTAAGATGTGAAGCACTCGCTGCAGGATATCCATTATCTCACCTGTTCTTGTCTTACCATAACCATAGAACCATTTACGGAGTGGAAACAGGCCACGTTGGCCTTTCGAGTCCGCACCGGTTCACTGATTTTGTTCACTTCAGGCATTGGTCCCGGTAGATCTTCATTCAATAACGATAATATCCACTAATTTTTTTTCTTCCTCAGATACTATTGACAGTAACAAAGGGGAATGGTGGGGAGCCACAATATTTATGTGGCTGTTCCACCTGAACATCTGGTCAATCGTTACCCCCTCCCCAGAATGCTGATGACGAGCTAATTTCTAATGGCAAATTTATATGGTTAAACACTTTCGTAACTGGACAGGGGCACAGTCCCACGTTTTTGTGGAACAATGATTACTTGCTCTTTTTCAGCTGTCTCTCAGACATTGTCTGGCTGCGTGAAGGCATGAACTGCTTTACTTTCCAAGCTCTTCCTCAAATATAGCGGGAGATAAATGTTTAATTAGATTGACAGATAAATGGTCCCTCTCTTTGGCATCAATGTTTGCTTGGTGGCATCACCTTGTTCCCATCTTTCGATCTCATGTAGCAGGTCCCATCCATCGGTATCACATACCATCAGAGGTTTCATTTATTGGGCAAATCCTTTCTTCTGATTATACACAATTAAACAACCATCAGTTACAATCCAAAGAAAAGTAGGTGTTTGCCCACTCATAGCCCACATTTATTCCTCAACCAAAACTAGCAATCAAATGATTTTGTCGTGTATAAATTGTTCCATAGCTTAATTAGCAAACTAATGACCTCCATGCCATACTACCAGGATAAGATGATTGTTATCTGATTTTATCTGCATGGTGAGAAAATGAATAAAAAACTATGTGCATTGTTCCAGTGACACAGATCTATCAATGAACTAGCCTTTATTAAATATTTGAATGTTTTTCATCCTCATTTGTTAATATTCTGTTTCTCTTATTAGTTCACTGAATAATCCAGGCAGGTTAGAGGAAAGGAAAATGCATCAGAGGACGAGTGAAGCCATAGTTTAATACACAAATCCCACACAACAGCCCCACGTTCTTTACAGGTTTTCTGACAAAGTGTATAATTGCCCTTTGTTAAACTTCTTGGTGAGATTATGTGCAAGAGAAGTGTTACTCGTACCTAAACTCCACTTCCACAAGACTCAATTCCTTTAGGTCTGCACTGAGTTCAAAGGCCCTGAGGATAGGATCTTCCTCTGTCAGCATAATCAGTGATGGACTTGACAGGCATCGATAGATGTCAAGGCGAAATCTTCAACAAGAAAAAAAATCTTAATCCTTCACACATTGAAAATA
Source organism: Narcine bancroftii (assembly GCF_036971445.1). Lineage (NCBI taxonomy): Eukaryota > Metazoa > Chordata > Chondrichthyes > Torpediniformes > Narcinidae > Narcine > Narcine bancroftii. Next base: position 112,691,801 of record NC_091477.1, on the reverse strand, counting down.
TACTCCAAAAAATAACCCAGCAGTTATATGGTTATATATGGTTATATTTCAAACTTACCAGACTTCACAGCTTTCTGACCAAGGTCATTTTATTTCAAGCTCAAACATTGCTCTACTTATATTGTCTTGTGACAAATTGCACATCACAATTTCAAAGGAAATCACAGGCTGAAGGTGAACCTTGAACTGATTTAACACATCTTACAAACAAATATAAAATATACTCACTCGTTTCTTTCAGTACACCATGAGGTCAAGTTTCTCTTTATGACTCCCTATACACAACATTGCATTCTTCAACTCCCCAAACACTGCCCAGCCAAACTCCTCTGACCTTCTCATTGGCTCACTGCCACCACAGGGGTGATCCTGACACGCTTTCCTCTCTCTGACGAAGAGAAGTATGCGACCGCAACACACAATCGTCAAACAAAAGAGTTCATATCTGACAATTCAGAATGTTCAAATTGTACACTTGTTTGGGTTGAGAGATCACTTTCTGAGATGGGGTGGATCTGAACACATCCAATTTGACCAAGTATTGTCTCAAATGATTCTTCGATTTTTTCAAAGCATTAGGTTAATACAAACTTGATGCATCTTCAATCCAAGTATCCTGGAGCAGAAACCATGTAAATCCACATGATATTGGATCCAAAGACCTTAATTCTTACTCATATCTATGAATTTATTTGTCACATTTAATTTAAAACACTTACCAAGTTCAGCCCTTTCGTAAAGGTTTAAGATCTATCATTTATGACAAGCTATTACATTTAAAACAGGCCTCATTACTTAAAATTAAAAATGCCTGGGAACGGGACCTAAATTTGACTATATCAGATGAAGACTGGATGTTATTTTTAAGATGGTTAATAGCTCTTCGCTATATGCTCTTCATCGTTCATTGCAATTCAAAGAGGGACATTGAACACACATGTCTAAGTTCTTCTTGCGATAATTGCAAGAGAGGAGAAGCTTCCTTAATTCATATGTTCTGAACTTGTTCTGGTCTGGAAAAGTACTGGAGAGAGATCTTCCACACCCTATATATATATTTTTTTTTAAACTTTCAAAAACAATGTAAAATCAGTAGCAACAACAAAAAAATTTTTTTATACTTTTATACAATATGTAAACCGCCCCCCCCCCCCCGCCTCAGCCAGCCCCCTCAAGGGGATCCAAAAAAAGAAAACATGTACAATATTTTAAGATATTTCCAAACCCATATATTCTAAATAACATGACCACATTTTAACAAAAAGTGTAATTATCATGTAAATTATGTTATTTTCTCCATATAAATACAAGATCTTAATTCATTATTGCCAACAATGTAATCTCTACATTGTCTTTCCAAGTAATTGCTACACATTTTCGTGCCACAGATAATGCCAAAGGTACAAATGCTATTTAAAACTTATCCAACCCCAAACCAGTCAAAAAAACCATATAACCCAACAAAAAAAATCTCTGGATCTAATGGTAATTTAATTTTAAATAATTTCTCTAAAACCAACCTAACTTTTAATGGTTACCCTATGACAGGACCAAACTACATGCAAAAAAGTTCCAGTTCTTAACCTACATATAAAACAAAGATCTGAATTACTAAATCCATATTTTTTCAATTTCTCAGGAGTCAAGTATAACTGATGCAAAAAATTATAATTAACCAAACCATATCTTACGTTAGTCAATTTAGATACCCCTTCATGACATTTTGCAGGCAAAATCTTCGCTAGGATTCTCCTAAATAGAATAATACCTAGTGTCGCCGAAAATGTTCTCCCAGAATCACAGTGCGGCTTTCGCGCAAACAGAGGAACTACTGACATGGTCTTTGCCCTCAGACAGCTCCAAGAAAAGTGCAGAGAACAAAACAAAGGACTCTACATCACCTTTGTTCACCTCACCAAAGCCTTCGACACCATGAGTAGGAAAGGGCTTTGGCAAATACTAGAGCGCCTCGGATGCCCCCCAAAGTTCCTCAACATGGTTATCCAACTGCACAAAATCCAACAAGGTCGGGTCAGATACAGCAATGAGCTCTCTGAACCCTTCTCCATTAACAATGGCGTGAAGCAAGGCTGCGTTCTCGCACCAACCCTCTTTTCAATCTTCTTCAGCATGATGCTGAAACAAGCCATGAAAGACCTCAACAATGAAGACGCTGTTTACATCCGGTACCGCACAGATGGCAGTCTCTTCAATCTGAGGCGCCTGCAAGCTCACACCAAGACACAAGAGCAACTCGTCCGTGAACTACTCTTTGCAGACGATGCCACTTTAGTTGCCCATTCAGAGCCAGCTCTTCAGAGCTTGACGTCCTGTTTTGTGGAAACTGCCAAAATGTTTGGCCTGGAAGTCAGCCTGAAGAAAACTGAGGTCCTCCATCAGCCAGCTCCCCACCATGACTACCAGCCCCCCCACATCTCCATCGGGCACACAAAACTCAAAACGGTCAACCAGTTTACCTATCTCGGCTGCACCATTTCATCGGATGCAAGGATCGACAACGAGACAGACAACAGACTCGCCAATGCAAATAGCGCCTTTGGAAGAGTACACAAAAGAGTCTGTAAAAACAACCAACTGAAAAACCTCACAAAGATTAGCGTATACAGAGCCGTTGTCACACCCACTCCTATTCGGCTCCGAATCATGGGTCCTCTACCGGCATCACCTACGGCTCCTAGAACGCTTCCACCAGTGTTGTCTCCGTTCCATCCTCAACATTCATTGGCGCGACTTCATCACCAACATCGAAATACTCGAGATGGCAGAGGCCGACAGCATCAAATCCATGCTGCTGAAGATCCAACTGCGCTGGGTAGGTCACGTCTCCAGAATGGAGGACCATCGCCTTCCCAAGATCGTGTTATATGGCGAGCTCTCCACTGGCCACCAAGACAGAGGTGCACCAAAGAAGAGGTACAAGGACTGCCTAAAGAAATCTCTTGGTACCTGCCACATTGACCACCGCCAGTGGGCTGATATCACCTCAAACCGTGCATCTTGGCACCTCACAGTTCGGCGGGCATCAACCTCCTTTGAAGAAGACCGTAGAGCCCACCTCACTGACAAAAGACAAAGGAGGAAAAACCCAACACCCAACCCCAACCCACCAATTTTCCCTTGCAACCACTGCAACCATGTCTGCCTGTCCTGCATCGGACTTGTCAGCCACAAATGAGCCTGCAGCTGACGTGGACATTACCCCTCCATAAATCTTCGTCTGCGAAGCCAAGCCAAAGGAGGATGTCATGACACACAACCTCCCAATCCTCTTGAGGTATAACATAAATTAAAATCGCTTTTCCATTTATTTCCAGATTTCTCCAAATTTGATTTATCGATAGTTTCCTGTAACAATCGATACATATCTCAAATAAAACCTCTCTTTGGTATAAAGGAAATCAAAAATTCAAATTACGTTAACTTAGGTAAACTCATCTCTTTACCCTAATTATCCCTTATCAAAGCTCTGTTGGTAATACACAAATGAAGAATTTACTGGTATACCAAATTTCTCCCTCAATTGATTAAAAGAAAGAAACTGTCCCTCTTCACAACAATCCTGAATCACTTTTATAGTCTGAGAATACCTATTAAACACTGAAAAAGGAATAAGCTGATTTTGAGGTAACTGAGTTTGGATTGATAATTTACCCTTTGTTCCTATAACATTATTTATTTTAACCCATATCTTTAACAAATGTTTTAATACCGGCATATCATATCCCTGCAATAAATTCAAATTCCATCTATGTATAAACTGGTGAACATCAAATTCAGAAATACAGGCTAACTCCACCTTGGCCCAACTCGGAGGCTGATTAATATCCATCATTCTACTGGATTTTTTTATTTAAAGTGCTGGAAAAGTTTAATTTTGGGCCTTTCTTTTTTACTGGTTGGGTTATATTCATTCTTAATATAAAATTAGCGGCGGATCCTTTGATTGCTCTCTTTGGTACAACAGGAAAGGTTGGCGTCCTTTAATCTTCAGTTAAGAGTCATACTCTTTCCTTTGCTTGTCTTTTGGCAAAATGTGCGATTTTGCTTAAATGGAAGGATGCTGCTCCGCCTACTCCTGGAAAATGGCCCGGGGAGGGGGGAGGGGCACGACACATCATGTCCTGCCTGAATATGGAAGAGATTCGATATTCAGTTAATAATTCAGGGATAAGATTTCAGATGTTGTGGGAGTCATTCATGACTCACTTTCCCACTTTATAATTTATCAACAATAATTGACTGGATCTATATCTTTTCTTTAATTCCTTTTTTCTCCCTTTGCTTTTATTTCAATAATATATAACATCATACAACGGTGGTGTGTTTTTTTTTCTTTCGTTTGAATATAGTATACTACCTGGACTATGATTTATGGATGAGTTTTTCAATTTATAAATTTGTTGTGATGTACTGATTGTTTAATAGCCATGTATAAAACTTCATAATGGATTTTAATTGTATTTTTAAATTTGTATTGTTTAAAACAAATAAAAATAATATTAAAGAGAAAAAAAATCTTACCGAGAATGGCGCAGGCTATCTTTCTTATTCTTTGCATTACAGAGAGTACACTCACATCCCACAGCATGGGGTCTTGGCAATGAGAGGTCCTGTTTGAGAAGCATGGTCAGAATCTCATAGTTATTACGATGAGCCGCAAGAATCACAGGAGCCACATCCATTGTCGTTGAGTATTCAGGATTCTGAATCCTCTGCATTAATTTCTGTTTGAACAAATACAATGCAAGATCCAATGAATGGGAACACCAGCAGAGCTAAATTAATACCATCCATTATTGGAGCAGAATCCTACAACACCTGAAGAATTTCTACTGTGACCCATGATCTGTAACTGCATGAATTTCAAAATGTTTGGGTGCAGGTCGACATTTTCATTCATTTGTGATGTGTGCAAAAAAAAAGCCCTTTTGTTCTTCTAAATATCAACAGAAATGAGCCTCAATCACTTTAATGGTTTTCTTTTTTTATTTATTAGAGTGCTCAATTTCACAATGCTTTACAGAATTCTCCACCTGCCATCTTCCGACCTTCAGCTTTTATACATTTTACTGTTCCTGCAAGCTTTGCATTGTCACCAAACTTCTGCACAGTCCCTTCACTCCACGTCGTCAAGTCTAAGCTGTGGCTTTAACTAGACAGAAGCCATTCTCATGGCACCTCAATCGACCTCCACATTGGAAAATGGTGCAGAGTTCAATTTGTGCAGAATGTAAAAGGAGCCAAAAGTCACTCACTGCAATAGTTGGTTTGGATGCCCGTCTGGGATGATGATTGAGAAGGATATCAACCGCACCAACCACCTCAGAGCCGATCGCCACCAGCAATGCATCCATAGTCTAGGAAAAATGGAAAGATGTTACACTACACAGCAAAATTTACCTCCAAAGTAACCATTAACCATTTTTGCAATGATAAATACTGGCACCTGACAACCACGCTCCAAAAGCAGTTTCAGGATGTCAAGATTCTCGTTTTCAATTGCAATAGTAACTGCATTCCTCCCCAGCACATCCACACAGTTTATATTCAGCTCACTGAACTTCTCATCAAGGAGTTTTTTGACCATGTAATTGTCTCCTGAAAATTCAAAACAACAAAGGTTAATGATAATGTAAAAGTGTCTGATGCAAAAATATGGCGATCTTATAGGCTATTTGATGAAATACAACATTGCCTGAACTCTGGTTTTTTTTCCTCATTTGTACACCCTATCTTTGCCAAGGTCGTGCAGTTGTAATGAAGGGGGGGGGGGGGGGGGGTGGAATTACCATTGCTCACCATCATTACTCTGTGAAACTGTCAACCACCAGAGGATTTCCAGTTCTGCATAGTGTACCTCAGAAATCAAATTTTCCCACCACTCTAAATTCTCTACTCATGAACACTATTTTCCACTTCTCCAATGCAATCAAGAAACAACACAGGAACCAATGAAAATTTATGTTACAGCTGTAAGTAATTAAATACAAATTATCAGGGTAACAGAGGTTGAATTTTTAAATGACTTTTTAATAAATTATACTAAAAATATCCTTCCATCTACCTTATACATTGAAACCCGTTACCCAGAATTCAAGCAACCAGCAGAAAAAAAGAGGGAAATAAATAATTTTGAAACTGTAAAAGTAAATGTTCTCTGAAGTAACACATAACCTCTGATGAAGATGGGAGCAAATATTCAGAAAGCGGAATGGCTTGGTTGTGCTTTGTTCATAGCAGCTGCTTGAATAAAATGGCATCGCCCAGGATGAAGCCACTCGCCACTGGGGCGACTCTCTTCAAGTGTCTCCTTATCCCTGCTTAGTAAGAGTCTTTATCTTTATTAGTATATTAATAAGTTCAGATACTTCCCAATTTACGACCATCCGTACATACGACCGGAAAAAAAATAACAGCTGCGTGCATACAGTAGTGACCATTTGGTAAATGCAGTAAGTTTGCCAAAAGAAGATGGCAGGCAAGAGGAAAAATCTACCCCTGCTGATAGACTTGACAAGAAGCTGAGGAAGATGCTTGATTTGGAATTGAAAATGATTTATGACTTCAACATGCCATGCTAATATACTTCCAACTTGCATCCATTTTGAGATATGACCGGTCAATCAAAATGGAACTTAAATATATGTCAGGGAATAGCTGTAATCTTGGGGGGGGGGGTTCAATTATCTATAATGATATTGTTCATCTTTCAGGTGGCTCCGTGGATGGGGAGGAACCTGCAGATGCAGCAACGATTAAATGTTTTAAAGAATGTGACTAAAAATAATGTAAAATGCTTTAAGGTTTATATATTCATGTAAGTGGTTTGTTCAGTGAAAGTACAGAATAGTATTTTTGTTTTTTTAAACTCTTTATTTTTAATACAGATACATTAGTTTGGTATTATAAAAGTAAGCCTCAAATATCCAGAAAACTCACTAATCCAGCATCTACCAATCCCTGTCAGTTACTGTATTTTGCATTAAACGGGTTTTAAAATAAATTAGTTTCATTAATTGTTTTGCTATTCAAACATCTACATTAATATTTTGTGAGTATATTTCGATTAAATTCTGCAAAAATTCCTAAAAATGTTAATAAACCACATGCCTTTGGTTTCTTGCTAGGATTGCGATGTGAAATCTTTTTGAATGCCTTGCTGGTTAACTGATGACACTGGCAACAGGCTTTGGAAAAAGGAAAATACTTGGCAGAGAAATTGTTAAGTCTTTGTGCACTATTTTTTCAAGGCTGGCTCCCTGTGTCAATACTTCCTGCCATCTGCAAATTCTGGGTGCTTGATTTTCCAGCTGTTTCCATGCTCTTTTGGCCTCTCTGAGTAAGTTTGTCAGTTAATACAGAGACTAATCGCAAACCTGAATCTTTTTGGCAGGGAAGTGCCGTACTCATGGACAGTGGGGAGAACTGAAGCAGCCTATGCAGTGAACTGAGATTCACTGATGATGTGTTGTACTGATGGCTAGCTCTGCCCCCATTTACCCATATATAACCCTGGTTTCCCGTCTAAACCCTGAGCCCTTCTGAAGACCACTGTAAGACCCTACCCTCAATTATAAACTAATAAAAGCTTGTGTTCTCCCTCCAGTTGTGAGAGCTTTTATTTGTGCTACACCCTACCAAACCTTTTCTATTTATGCACAAACATGATTACCACCCCACTCTCTTTGGCTTTAATTGTTTTATGTCTGGTCCAACGACACCTCAAATGTTTGTTTACACAACAGGCACGATTAGGGTAGTGGTTAGTGCAAGCAGGCTGCATAGTTACCGCAAGCTGGTAGTGATTAGTACAATGCTATTTCCGTACCAGTGACCCGCGTTAGAATCCAATGCTGTCTGTAAGGTGTTTGAATGTTCTCTCCATGTCTGTGCATGTTTCCTCTAGATCAGTGGTTCTCAACCTTTTTCTTCCCACTCACGTACCATTTTACGTATTCCCTATGCCATTGGTTTTCGTGATTAGTAAGGGATTGCTTAAGGTGGTATGTGGGTGGAAATTAAAAGTTTGAAAACCACTGTTTTAATCATCCCTAATTGACTCGTTATGTGCACGGTTTCCTAACTCCAAAGGAAATGGGCAAATGACAATTTTTCTCAAGTAAAATATTTCCGTAACAATTGGGTTAAGAGCAGTGATTTTCAACCTTCCTTTCCCACTCACATCACACCTTAAGCAATCGCTTACTAATCACAGAGCACCAATGGCATAGTGGAAAGATAAAGGTTGAGAACCACTGCTCCAGTTTCCTCAAACCCTTCAAAATGTACAAGAGTTGTAGGTTAATTGGAATATTTGGACCAGAAGGGCCTGTTACCTTGTTGTATTTCTAATTTTTTTTTAATTAAATTTAGAAACATGTTAAAATCCACTGTCTTTATTCCATTGTGGAATAAAGATGCTTTAGACTGAAAGCACCTAAAATCACATTAAAAAATAATGAGTTAAGTCATCATCTGTGCACAGATCTTAAAATACAAATGTTCATCTCTGCCATTGAAACCAAAAATAAAATGGTTGTCAAAAAACTAAACATGAAATAGCATGAAATTACTCCGACTCCAATAAGTTCCAACATCTGGAAGGCTTCCCTTTGTTATCAGTTAAAGTAGTGCAATGGCTGTTTTTTTTGCTTGTGTGCACCAAAAGTAGCCTTTCCAAAGAAATACGATTTTACTTGTGACTCAAGCCTCCTGCCTCATCTCACGTCTCTGCCTTACCCACATACATACCAAAAAAAAAAATGAAACCCCCCCCCCCTACAACCCTCTAATTTTTTTTCCATCCATGTGCCTGTCTAAGAGTCTCAAATGTCCCCATTGTTCCAGCGTCCACCACCACCCTTGGCAAAGTATTTCAGGTGCCACAGTTCTCAGTGTAAAAAACTTATCCCTAATGTCTCCCCCTAAACTTTCCTTCCATCACTTTGTCCAGATGTCCACTGGTGTTTGCTACTCCCACCCCGGGAAAAAGGTACTAACTGTCTATCTTATCTTTGCCTCTCAGAATCTTGTATTAAGTCACCTCCCATCCTTCTTCACTCCAAAGAGAAAAGCTGATGACCTTGCCTCACAAGACATAAATTTTACAAACTAGGCAACATCCTGGTTAATCTCCTCTGGCACCCTCTCCACAGCTTTCCTGCAATGAAGTGACCAGAACTGAACACAATACCAGTGTAGTCTGACCAGAGTTTATACCAAAAATATATAATTCACGTTTCCTAACTTATTGCACTTTATCATCTTAAAACAGAAACTCAAGCAAAATTTTTCACGTAAACTGTAGCAAGCTCTAAGAGGATGTTATTAAGGTGCAAAACAAAAAATGCAGGTCCTGGAACGCTGAAATAAAAACAGAAAATGCTAACTGTGCAGCACATGGAGACAGAGAAACAGTGTGAAGATTTCAGGTTGATGACCTTTCATCAGACATCACCAAGGCTTAAATTGCAGAGAAGGGGATGGGTGAACAGAACAAAAAGAATATAAGAAAGTGCAGCACAGATATAGGATTTCAGGTCCATCGAGTCTGTCCCAGCCATAACACCAATTTAAACTAATCCCATCTGCTTACTCATTTTGATATGATTTTTTTTAATTGTGAATTTCTGATTTAAAATGTAATAGAAGGCAATAGGTTGGGAAGCATACATCATGTCTGCCATAGCTGCAGTATTTTTTCCATTTCACTGATAATATAAAGAGTTCTGCTATCTCTGAAATGTCATCTTCCAACATCCTGGTTATTATTCTTAAACATGTACCCAACAGGACTGCAAAGTTCAAGACATTGTCTTCTATATTAACAACTTGGATGAGTATGGAGTTAACATGGTTTCTAGGTTTGCGGACAACACCAAAATTAGTGGTGTACCACACAGTGAAGAAGGTTGAATTCATTTACAACGGGATGCAAGGAATAGCAAACATTTTGGAATTTAGACATACAGCACACTCCTTTTGTCCCAGGAGCACATCCCACCCAATTGCACCCAAATAACCTACTACCCCATGCGTTTTGAGCAGTGGGAGGAAAACAGAGCACCTGGGGAAAACCTAGACGCGGAGGGAATGTACAAACTCCTGACAGATGGCACTGGATTTGAACCTCACGAGCACTGCAATAGCATTGGACTGACATTACGCTAACTGTGCCAGCCTTAACTTATATGAGTGCATCTTTGCAAGTCAAACCAGGGCAGGACTTAAACAGTAAATAGGAAACACTGATTTACAGGGTTGCCCTTTGTCTCCAAGACATTTTGTCTTGGCTATTGAGACCTTGGCAGAGGCAAGACCCAGAGATAAAGGGTTTTAAGGTGGGTCAGACAAACCACAAAATTAATCTTATGGCAGATAATGTATTCCTGTATTTAAAAGATCCAATTAATTCCCTTACTAAATTAGATTCGACTAAAAGCATACTCCAAAGTTTCAGGATACAAAGTAAATTGGGGGAAAAAGTGAAATCATCCCACTACGAAATTTTGATTACACTGAGTGCCAGCAAATAAGTCCATTCCAATGGCCCTCGGGTGGCATCAGATACCTTGGAATAATGTGGATAGTGAGCCTTAGAATTTATACAAACTCAATTACCTCCTGAAACTTAGTAAAATTGAAGAAGACTTGAGCAGGTGGATGAATTTGCCCATCCCTCTAATTGGCAGGGTCAACTGTGTAAAAATTAGTGTATTGCCAAGATTCCAATACCTTTTGCAGTCCTTGCGAATTCCACTTCCTCAAACCCAATTCAAAACCCTTAATAAGCATGTTGGGCAACTACACATCAACCCATCCACATCCCTCAATCCAACTCATTATCATAATTTTTTCCACCTCTCATTTCCCCAATCTACCCTTTCCCAACCAGATTCAGTCCCCTCATTCCCACCTAAAATATCCCAAACGGTTAATCCCCATTGATCTCATACAATTTACACCCTGAATCACCCTCCACTAACCCCTCCCGTCCCCTTCTCCCCAGCATCTGAACCCCAAGGCATCCCAACCCCCTGGATCCATTTCTTCTCCAGTCACCACTTACACTCTCCCAATCCCATCATCTCCTGCTTCCCCCTTATCTACTGCCCATCCCACCACCCCTATTGACCCCTCATCTCCTACCCACCCACATCTCCCCATCCATCCGCCCCTCAACTCCCTACCCCTATTGACCCCTCATCTCCTACCCACCCCCATCTCCCCATCCATCCACTCCTCATCTCCCTACCCCTATTGGCCCCTAATCTCCTACCTACCCCCATTCCCCCATCCATCCACCCCTCATCTCCCTACCCCTATTGACCCCTCATCTCCTACCCAGCCCCATCTCCCCATCCACCCACCCTTCATCTCCCTACCCCTATTGATGCCTCATCTCCTACCCACCCCCATCTCCCCATCCACCCACCCCTCATCTCCCTACCCCTATTGATGCCTCATCTCCTACCCACCCCCATCTCCCCATCCATCCACCCCTCATCTCCCTTCCCCTATTGATGCCTCATCTCCTACCCACCCCCATCTCCCCATCCATCCACCCCTCATCTCCCTACCCCTATTGACCCCTCATCTCCTACCCACCCCCATCTCCCCATCCATCCACCCCTCATCTCCCTACCCCTATTGACCCCTCATCTCCTCCCCACCCCCATCTCCCCATCCACCCACCCTTCATCTCCCTACCCCTATTGACGCCTCATCTCCTACCCACCCCCATCTCCCCATCCACCCACCCCTCATCTCCATACCCCTATTGACGCCTCATCTCCTACCCACCCCCATCTCCCCATCCATCCACCCCTCATCTCCCTTCCCCTATTGACCCCTCATCTCCTACCCACACCCATCTCCCCATCCATCCACCCCTCATCTCCCTACCCCTATTGACCCCTCATCTCCTCCCCACCCCCATCTCCCCATCCACCCACCCTTCATCTCCATACCCCTATTGACGCCTCATCTCCTACCCACCCCCATCTCCCCATCCATCCACCCCACATCTCCCTACCCCTATTGACCCCTCATCTCCTACCCACCCCCATCTCCCCATCCATCCACCCCTCATCTCCCTACCCCTATTGATGCCTCATCTCCTACCCACCCCCATCTCCCCATCCATCTACTCCTCATCTCCTTACACCTATTGACCCCTCATCTCCTCCCCACCTCCATCTCCCCATCCATCCACCCCTCATATCCCTACCCCAATTGACCCCTCATCTCTTCCCCACCCCCATCTCCCCATCCATCCACCCCTCATCTCCCTACCCCTATTGACCCCTCATCTCCTACCCACCCCCATCTCCCCATCCATCCACCCCTCATCTCCCTACCCCTATTCACCCCTCATCTCCTCCCCACCCCCATCTCCCCATCCATCCAACCCTCATCTCCCTACCCCTATTGACCCCTCATCTCCTCCCCACCCCCATCTCCCCATCCACCCACCCCTCATCTCCATACCCCTATTGATGCCTCATCTCCTACCCACCCCCATCTCCCCATCCATCCACCCCTCATCTCCCTACCCCTATTGACCCCTCATCTCCTACCCACCCCCATCTCCCCATCCATCCACCCCTCATCTCCCTACCCCTATTGATGCCTCATCTCCTACCCACCCCCATCTCCCCATCCATCCACCCCTCATCTCCCTACCCCTATTGATGCCTCATCTCCTACCCACCCCCATCTCCCCATCCATCCACCCCTCATCTCCCTACCCCTATTGACCCTTCATCTCCTACCCACCCCCATCTCCCCATCCATCCACCCCTCATCTCCCTAACCCTACTGACCCCTCATCTCCTACCCACCCCCATCTCCCCATCCATCCACCCCTCATCTCCCTACCCCTATTGACCCTTCATCTCCTACCCACCCCCATCTCCCCATCCATCCACCCCTCATCTCCCTAACCCTACTGACCCCTCATCTCCTACCCACCCCCATCTCCCCATCCATCCACCACTCATCTCCCTACCACTATTGATGCCTCATCTCCTACCCACCCCCATCTCCCCATCCACCCACCCCTCATCTCCCTACCCCTATTGACGCCTCATCTCCTACCCACCCCCATCTCCCCATACATCCACCACTCATCTCCCTACCCCTATTGATGCCTCATCTCCTACCCACCCCCATCTCCCCATCCATCCATCACTCATCTCCCTACCCCTATTGACCCCTCATCTCCTCCCCACCTCCATTTCCCAATCCATCCACCCCTCATCTCCCTACCCCTATTGACCCCTCATCTCCTCCCCACCCCCATCTCCCCATCCATCTACCCCTTATCTCCCTACCCCTATTGACCCCTCATCTCCTCCCCACCCCCATCTCCCCATCCACCCACCCCTCATCTCCCTACCCCTATTGACGCCTCATCTCCTACCCACCCCCATCTCCCCATCCATCCACCCCTCATCTCCCTACCCCTATTGATGCCTCATCTCCTACCCACCCCTATCTCCCCATCCATCCACCCCTCATCTCCCTACCCCTATTGATGCCTCATCTCCTACCCACCCCCATCTCCCCATCCATCCACCCCTCATCTCCCTACCCCTATTGACCCTTCATCTCCTACCCACCCCCATCTCCCCATCCATCCACCCCTCATCTCCCTAACCCTACTGACCCCTCATCTCCTACCCACCCCCATCTCCCCATCCATCCACCCCTCATCTCCCTACCCCTATTGACCCTTCATCTCCTACCCACCCCCATCTCCCCATCCATCCACCCCTCATCTCCCTAACCCTACTGACCCCTCATCTCCTACCCACCCCCATCTCCCCATCCATCCACCACTCATCTCCCTACCACTATTGATGCCTCATCTCCTACCCACCCCCATCTCCCCATCCACCCACCCCTCATCTCCCTACCCCTATTGACGCCTCATCTCCTACCCACCCCCATCTCCCCATACATCCACCACTCATCTCCCTACCCCTATTGATGCCTCATCTCCTACCCACCCCCATCTCCCCATCCATCCATCACTCATCTCCCTACCCCTATTGACCCCTCATCTCCTCCCCACCTCCATCTCCCAATCCATCCACCCCTCATCTCCCTACCCCTATTGACCCCTCATCTCCTCCCCACCCCCATCTCCCCATCCATCTACCCCTTATCTCCCTACCCCTATTGACCCCTCATCTCCTCCCCACCCCCATCTCCCCATCCACCCACCCCTCATCTCCCTACCCTATTGACGCCTCATCTCCTACCCACCCCCATCTCCCCATACATCCACCACTCATCTCCCTACCCCTATTGATGCCTCATATCCTACCCACCCCCATCTCCCCATCCATCCATCACTCATCTCCCTACCCCTATTGACCCCTCATCTCCTCCCCACCTCCATCTCCCAATCCATCCACCCCTCATCTCCCTACCCCTATTGACCCCTCATCTCCTCCCCACCCCCATCTCCCCATCCATCTACCCCTTATCTCCCTACCCCTATTGACCCCTCATCTCCTCCCCACCTCCATCTCCCAATCCATCCACCCCTCATCTCCCTACCCCTATTGACCCCTCATCTCCTCCCCACCCCCATCTCCCCATCCATCTACCCCTTATCTCCCTACCCCTATTGACCCCTCATCTCCTCCCCACCCCCATCTCCCCATCCATCCACCCCTCATCTCCCTACCCCTATTGACCCCTCATCTCCTCCCCACCCCCATCTCCCCATCCACCCACCCTTCATCTCCCTACCCCTATTGACCCCTCATCTCCTCCCCACCTCCATCTCCCCATCCATCTACCCCTTATCTCCCTACCCCTATTGACCCCTCATCTCCTCCCCACCCCCATCTCCCCATCCCCCCACCCCTCATCTCTCTACCCCTATTGACCCCTCATCTCCTCCCCACCCCCATCTCCTCCCCACCCCCATCTCCTCCCCACCCCCATCTCCTCCCCACCCCCATCTCCTCCCCACCCTCATCTCCTCCCCACCCCCATCTCCCCATCCACCCACCCTTCATCTCCCTACCCCTATTGACCCCTCATCTCCTCCCCACCCCCATCTCCCCATCCATCTACCCCTTATCTCCCTACCCCTATTGACCCCTCATCTCCTCCCCACCCCCATCTCCCCATCCACCCACCCCTCATCTCCCTACCCTATTGACGCCTCATCTCCTACCCACCCCCATCTCCCCATACATCCACCACTCATCTCCCTACCCCTATTGATGCCTCATATCCTACCCACCCCCATCTCCCCATCCATCCATCACTCATCTCCCTACCCCTATTGACCCCTCATCTCCTCCCCACCTCCATCTCCCAATCCATCCACCCCTCATCTCCCTACCCCTATTGACCCCTCATCTCCTCCCCACCCCCATCTCCCCATCCATCTACCCCTTATCTCCCTACCCCTATTGACCCCTCATCTCCTCCCCACCTCCATCTCCCAATCCATCCACCCCTCATCTCCCTACCCCTATTGACCCCTCATCTCCTCCCCACCCCCATCTCCCCATCCATCTACCCCTTATCTCCCTACCCCTATTGACCCCTCATCTCCTCCCCACCCCCATCTCCCCATCCATCCACCCCTCATCTCCCTACCCCTATTGACCCCTCATCTCCTCCCCACCCCCATCTCCCCATCCACCCACCCTTCATCTCCCTACCCCTATTGACCCCTCATCTCCTCCCCACCTCCATCTCCCCATCCATCTACCCCTTATCTCCCTACCCCTATTGACCCCTCATCTCCTCCCCACCCCCATCTCCCCATCCCCCCACCCCTCATCTCTCTACCCCTATTGACCCCTCATCTCCTCCCCACCCCCATCTCCTCCCCACCCCCATCTCCTCCCCACCCCCATCTCCTCCCCACCCTCATCTCCTCCCCACCCCCATCTCCCCATCCACCCACCCTTCATCTCCCTACCCCTATTGACCCCTCATCTCCTCCCCACCCCCATCTCCCCATCCCCCCACCCCTCATCTCTCTACCCCTATTGACCCCTCATCTCCTCCCCACCCCCATCTCCTCCCCACCCCCATCTCCCCCCCACCCCCCCCCCCCACTCCCCCCACCTCCGAGCTGCAATGCAATGACCTTTTTCGCAGGCCAGCAGGAAGAGCTTTTCATCCATGGTCGTTTCCTCCTTGACTTCGCGCACGTCTTTTAAGGTGAGGAATGTGTTGGGCGAGGAGGAAGGGGCGGCTGCGGCGGCCGCCGCCTCGGTGCTCTGATACAGGCTGGCCATGGCGAGCCGAGCCGCCTGCGACCAGCAGCTGGAAGCGGGCGGCCGAGCCCCGGAGCAGGCGGCGCCGCTCGCACCCGATCCTCTGCATCGACCGCGTCCCGGCCGCCGGCACCAGGACACCGCCGGCACAGATCTCTCCTGGCCGGACCCGGCGGCAACCGCTGCAGTGCGCATGAGCATGCTGACTACCTTGTCCTCTCACTGCATTTATTTACCCCCTGAGGATGCCCGTTGTCCTCTCACTGCATTTATTTACCCCCTGAGGATGCCCGTTGTCCTCTCACTGCATTTATTTACCCCCTGAGGATGCCCGTTGTCCTCTCACTGCATTTATTTACCCCCTGAGGATGCCCGTTGTCCTCTCACTGCATTTATTTACCCCCTGAGGATGCCCGTTGTCCTCTCACTGCATTTATTTACCCCCTGAGGATGCCCGTTGTCCTCTCACTGCATTTATTTACCCCCTGAGGATGCCCGTTGTCCTCTCACTGCATTTATTTACCCCCTGAGGATGCCCGTTGTCCTCTCACTGCATTTATTTACCCACTGAGGATGCCCGTTGTCCTCTCACTGCATTTATTTACCCCTGAGGATGCCCCTTATCCTCTCACTGCATTTATTTACCCCCTGAGGATGCCCGTTGTCCTCTCACTGCATTTATTTACCCCCTGAGGATGCCCATCCAACCCACTATTTCTCCATCCTTCCTCTCACCCCTCTGTGTTCTTCCAGATTCTCCTTTTCTTTCTCTCCTTTTCTGCTTTATTCCTTCTCCCTCTCTGCCCCTCTCACCAACAAGATTTTGTTTTTGGAAAAACCAGTCGTTTGGCGGAAATTGCTCAAACAACTTTCCATTTGTGATCATCTCAATTCCAATAGGAAACCCTTTGCTGTTTAATATTCAGATCAAACAACCCTCTAGAAATTGCAGCATGAGGATTGGAGTTAGGGATATGGGCAAAGGAGTTCCGGACTCCACTCCCGAAACACCCTGTGCTCCTTTACCGCACAAAGTGAATTAAAAGCAAGTTGAATTATGGACTGCTGGGAAAACCATCCACTGGTCTGGAAAATTAGAGAAATGGAACATTGGGCCCAGAGGAAAACAAGCAGAGAGGGCATGGAACCGACACGGATTAAAGAGGAGGCGGCGATTGCTGTCTCAAAGCAAATAAGGGTGGATAAATCCACAGGGCCTGACAAGATATTCCCTCAGATGTTCAGGGAGGTTAGTGTAGACATTGCAGGGGCTCTGGCAGAAATATTTAAAATGTCCTTAGCCACAGGTGCTGGAGGATTGGTGGGCAGTTCATATTGTTTTTTTTAAATCTTCAAAAAGCCAAAAGGAATGGTAGATTGGCACTTCCTAATTTTAGATTTTATTATTGGATGGTCAATATATGTCGTTTGCTTCTTTTCTTACACGTTAATATTCTACTTGACCATCCTCCATGGGTAGAAATGGCACTCAATTTTACTAAAAATACTTTTATGTTGGCGATTTTAGGGTTTTTTTTAATCCTCTTTATATAAATTAACTAATAATCCAATAATTAGACATAGTTTGAGAATATGGGCACAATTTAGAAGGTTTTTTGGATTTCAAAATTATTCTCTTGCCAGCCCTGTTATATCTTATCTTTTTCAACTTTCTTTGCAAAGTACTGTCTTTACTAACTGGCAAAGATTGAGTATTAATTTTTTTTAAAGAATTTTTACTTGAAATAATTTTGCTTTCTTTGAACAATTGGTGGTAAAATTTAACTTACCACTATTTTTTTAGATATTTACAAGTTAGACATTTTGTCAAATGTCAGATCTCTGACTTTCCATGAATTCCTGAGGCAAACATTCTTAATACATGTTCGATATAAGCCCACTCTCTGCTGGACATCATGACACCCATGTCATAATGTCATCCTTCCATATATATAACCCTGTGGGTCAGTAGCCATGATAGTCTAATAGAAGTAAAGGATGAGAGTCTTAATTGTGTGAGTGCATACACAATAGTGGCGACGAGGAACAAATGAAATCTACACATGAGAAGGAAAATAACAGAAGGTAGAAAACAACTATCGAACAACCCCAACAAAGTTCTGCCAAAAGATCAAGGTGAAAACAAGTCAAGATGGTAGAGAGAAAGTTTGGGGAATTCAACAAAGTAGAAGAAAGTTGGGATAACTACGTAGAATGGTTTAACCACTACTGCGTAGCCCACAATATTGTGGAAAGTCCAGTAAACTGCAAACGAGCCCCCTTCCTCAGTATAATGGGCAGCAAAACATTCAACTTCCTTAAGACCTTGCTGGCCCTGGAGGATCCAGGGACAAAGACATTCAATGAATTATTCACAGCTCTAAGGAACCATTTCAGCCCCAAACCACCAGTTATGGCAGAAAGGAAATGATTCTATAAAAGGTAACAAGGACCAGGAGAAACAGTAAGTGAATATGTGGTATCATTGTGCAAACTTGCGGAGCATTGTCATTTCAAGCAGTTTTTAGTGATGGGGCTGGCAAATGGTTGAAGATGTTACATTATAGATTGTATACAGGGCTGCCTGAAGCTCGGAAATGGCAGATAAAAACTTGAATGTGGGTCAACCAGACCTACTGGTCGGGAAGTCTTCCTGCCAAGAATGCTTCCATTGTGGGGAAATACAACTACCCACCAGAAAACTGTTTCTTTAAAAAGTCTAGATTGCCAAACAGAAGGTCACATTAAAGCTAAATGTCTGCTTCTAAAGCGCAAGTGGCCTGCAAATAAACAGGGAGCTAAAGTCAAAACAATTGCCGAGAGAGGGGGGCAACCAAGCCAATGTTACAATAATGGTAACAGCCCAACTGCTGACCTTCAAGCTCCTGAAATTTCAGTTTCTGAGATATTACACATCTGAGGAATAAATGGAAGAAGCATAGCAATCTTTATACAGCTAAAAATAAACAGAAGATGGAGTTAGACACAGGGGCAGAGGTGTCCCTAATGTAGTTACATGTAAAGGAACGCTTGCTACCATGCCTCCCGGTAAAAACCACTGAAATAAATCTGTTACAGGAGACAGAATCAAAGTTTTTGGAAAAGGTACGGTCCAAGTACAACCAAAAACTCCCTCTACATTGTAGATACCCAGGGACCAGCGCTCTTCAGAAGAAACTGGCTGCAACACATTCCCCTAGACTGGCTGGAAATTGGTTCAATACTAAATGTAAACCAAATGAACACCTCCCAGCTAGAGCTGGACCAAATCCTCAACAACCATTTAGTAGTTTTCCAAAAAGAATTGGGAAAAATCAAAGGTGTTCAAGCCAAAATGCAATTAAAAGATAATGCAGAACCAACATTCTTCAAAGCCAGAACAGTCCCATTTTCAATGAAAGGGAAATTGGGGCTGAATTAAAAAGACTGAAACATGAAGGCATATTAGAACCAAAACAATACAGCGATTGGGCAGTGCCCATCATACCCTTATGAAAAGCAAACTGTGAAATTCGCATTTGCAGCGATTTAGAAAAACAACATCAATCCATCACTCAAAATACCCGAACACCCAATGCCCAAGGCAGAAGAATTGCTCCAAGCACTAAATGGAGGGGAAAAATTCACAAAACTAAATTTGTCACAAGTTTATCAACAGATAATAGGACAAAATATCAAGAGAATATGTGACAATCAATACCCATCTGGGACTATTCACCTGTACATGCATGGTATTGATAATCACATATTCTCTTGATATTTTGTCCAATTATATCTGAGCACAGACTGGCACAGCAAGCCATGTCGAGGTGATCCAAAAGAGAAAGACCACCACCTAAATACTTAAAGACTATATGCACTGATTATTATTAAATACTTTCCCTTTTATAATTATAATTACTCATGAGGTGTATTCTAATTCTCACTTGTACTCCTGGGCCCTATGTAATCTTATTAATTCAAAGGGGCCCAGTCAGCATTTACTGCATGGTGTGGAGGTGTCTTGGGTACAAGCCTGCCCTCTGCTGGACATAATGATGCCTATGTCATGATGTCACCCTTCCATATACAAAAACCCTGTCAAGTAGCCACGTTAGTCTAAATAGAATGAGAAAGCATTACATCTCTGAGTCTTAATTATGTGAATGCATGCACAATACACTTTTTGATTTACAACTTATAATTTGCTTGCTTTAAGGTAGCCTCATTCATTAAAATCAAGAACAATTGGCAACAGGATTTGAATCTTTCATTCTCAGATGAGGTGTGGGTCTCTAATCTAATCTGGTCCATAAGAGTACATAGGTCTAAAGTTAAATTGTCTCATTTTTATTCAGATATAAATCCTCTATGTGACAAATGTAAAATTGGTGAAGCTTCTTTGGTTCACATGTTCTGGACTTGCCCTAGTTCAGAAAAATTTTGGAAAGATCTTTCAAACATTATTGGTAATTCTCAAGTTCAAATTAGAACCTTGCCCCTTAATTGCTCCATTTGGATCACTTCAAGATGGTTTTACTGACTCCAACTCAAAAGCAAATTTTATCTTTTACTTCACCTTAGTCAGGTGTGTAATTTTGATTAAATGGAAAAACAATACTCCAATAATTAAATGACATTATGTCTTGTTTAAGTTCAGAATTATTTTTTTTAGATATATCATTAAAGAGTCAAATATTAGCTTTCAAAAGAAGTGAGGTCCATTTATAGACTATTATAACCTAAAGAATTAGGTTCTGAAGCTTTGGTGCTGTCCATCTCCAGGTTGTTGTCAGATTCATATGTGTTAGCTTTTAACCTTGCTTAGTGGTAGGAGTTCTGAATTCGGTTTTTAAGTTATTTTTCTTGACTTTTAAATTGTACATTACAATATATAACTACACTTGTTTAATTTTGCATACTATAATCAAAATATTTTAAGAAAAAATTCCAAGAGTAACCCTGAAAATAGGCTGATGAATATGACATCAGTAGTAGATTACTGGAAGGTGTTCTAAGAGATCGGATACACAATTACTCGGATAGCCAGAAAGTGATTAGGGATTATCAGCATGGTTTTGAGTTTGGTAGGTCATGTTTAACCAATTTTGTATTTTTGAGGTTACCAGGAAAGTTGACAAAGGGCTGTGGATGTTGTACATGGACTTTAGAAAGGCCTTTTACAAGGGAGGTTAGGAAGGTCAGACACTAAGTACTCACAGTAAGCTGGATTCAACAATGGCTGGACAGGAGAAGCCATAGTGGTGGAAGATTGCTTCTCAGACTGGAGGCCTGTCACTAGTGGTGTACCTCAGGAATCTGTGCTGGGACCATTGTTGTTCATCATTCAGATCATTGATTATAGATGCCAATGTGGTAAAGTGGATCAGCAAGTTTATAGATGACCTGAAGATTGGAGGTATTGTGGACAGCGAATGTGGTTTTTAAAGCTTGCAGAGGGATCTGGACCCGCTGGAGAAATAGCAGATGGAATTTAATGCAGACAAGTGTGAGGTATTGCATTTTGGAAGGACATACAGTCAATGGAAAGGTACTGAGGAGTATGTCAAACAGAGGGATGTGGGAAGACCAATCCATAATTCGCTGAAAGTGGCATCAGAGGTGGATAGAGTTGTAAAGTGCTTTTTGGCATTTTGGCCTTCAAGATATTGAGTATAGGAGTTGGGATATTAGGAGACCAATGTCTTGTGAAACTTTATCATAACTACAAGAAAGATATCAAAATAGAGTAAGTGCAGAGAAGATATTCTAGGTGGTTTCCCAGACTTCAGGAACTGAGTTACAGGAAAATGTTAATCAGATTAGGACTTGATTCCCTGGAGTGTAGAAAAATGGGGGGATATTTAAAATTATGAGGGGGATAGACAGTAAATGTAGATAGGCTTTTTCCATTGAGGATAGGTGAGATGCAATGCATTCAAGGCGCCCACAGCTGTTTAAAAATTTATCCCCGATATCTCCCCCAACTTTCCTCTCTTCACTTTGTACAAATGTCCTCTGGCATTTCCTCCTCCTGCCCTGGAAAAAAATGGTGCTGGTTGGCAACTTTATCTATGCCTCTCAATCTTGCAGACCTGTTAAATCAGCCTTCTTCCCTCCAAAAAGAGAAAAGCTCGAGCTATGCTAAATCTTGCCTCACATTTTCCAATCCAGGCAAACCTCCTCTGCATCTTCTGAGATTTAAGAGTTCTGAGAGTGTGTTGTGGTGTTTTACCTGACATGCAACTTCCAGAAGAATTCAGGTAGGATTCCAAAGTTAACATTAAGCAGATATCTCTATTGGACCTGATCGGTAGTTTACTTACCAATTGGTCACCATTATCCCTATCCATGATAGGCCGAATTAATGCTATTAAGATGATGATCTTACCTAAATTTTTATATATATTCCAAGCTATACCTATTTTTGTTCCTAAATCTTTTTTTGATAAGGTCGATTCTAAATTGTCTTCATATATCTGGCAAAACAAGAATCCTAGATTGCGAAAAAAATATTTACAGAAATCTAAACTGGAGGGAGGATTGGCATTACCCAACTTTAGAATTTATTACTAGGCAATTAATATTAGTTACTTAAGGTATTGGTTGAATTATTCAGAATTATCTCTAAATCCCCATTGGGTAAATTTAGAAATTAAACTGGTACAAAATTTCTCAATTAGTTCTATTTTGGGAGCTGCTCTCCCTTTTACTCTTACTAAACTATATAAACTAATTGATAATCCAATGGCTAAACATACACTACGTATATGGTTTCAATTCCGGAGATTTTTTGGTGTAAGTCATTTTATCTTGGAAACCCCTATTGTACTAAATTTCTTTTTTCATCCCTCTCTAATTGGAAAGTTAAAGGTATAACATGCTTTTCGGATTTATTCTTGGATAACTCTTTCATGTCATTAGAACAATTATCCATAAAATATGATTTACCTAGATCTCATTTCTTTCGATATTTGCAGATTAGGAGTTTCTTAGTTTCGACTTTACCCTCTTTTCCCAATCGGGAGACTACGACTGTTTTAGAGGATATACTATATTCAAAATTCCCTCCAAAAGGTGTGATATCTAAATTATATAATATAATTACAAAAATAAATTCTGGGACTTTTGGAAAGTTTAAAAATGATTGGGAAAGAGAACTCAACCTTCATATTTCCAATGAAAATTGGAATAAAATTCTGCGACTGGTAAACTTCTCTTCTCTATGTGCAAAACATTCACTGATACAGTTTAAAGTTGTTCATAGAGCTCATATGTCTAAAGATAAACTCCATCATTTTTATTTTCATATCGATCCTATATGTGATAAATGTCAATTGGAAATAGCTTCCCTTACACATATGTTTTGGTCCTGTCCCTCTTTACAGAATTATTGGAAGGAAATTTTTTCCATTATATCTACCGTTTTGAATATTGATTTACAACCACATCCCATTACTGCAATTTTTGGATTACCTATGATAGATTTGACTTAATTATCTCTTCCTGCGGATCGTATGATTGCTTTTCTTACACTAATGGCTAGAAGATCTATACTATTGAATTGGAAAGAGGTTAATCTTCCCACTGTTTTCCAATGGTTTACCCAAACTATACTATGTTTAAATTTAGAGAAAATTAGAAACTGTCTATGAATCCCCTTCTAAGTTTGAGTTAACCTGGCGACCATTTATTCAATATTTTCATTTGTGGTGAGTTGATCTGGCTCTGTTTTCTTCTTATGATTATGTATGATAATTGGGCTGATAGATGAGATCGGAGTGATCGGCATGATTTAGCTATATCGGTAGGTTTTTTTTTAATTCAGATTTGTTTTTTCTTCCTTTTTGGGGTTTTTTTTCTCTCTTTTTTTTATATATTTTTATTAATTATATCATTTTTTTTAGAGATAGTTCATACTCTAAACTGATCTAAAAAAAATTTTTTATGATATATTTTTATTCTGCAATAAAATTGTTTAATATCTCTGTATTAATTCATTATTTATTATGTATTTTTCATATCTCTTTGAACTGTATGTATTTATAAATTATAATAATAATAAAAAGAAAGAAGCAGATACACAAGCCAGTGTGTTGATTTGGTCTTTTGAATTACTTGAGTTGCATTTGAAAAGTCTGTATTTGCAGTTTTAAAGTGCGAGTGGCAAAGTCAAAGCATTCCAAATACAACGCTCCATTTCACTTGGACTAGGTTACATAAACAATGCCAGTGCAAGTTGCAAGGTATTCAAGACCCAATCATATATGCAATTCGTATAATGTTATCAGAAAATAAAGTTCCCCAACCATCAAGAATTGCAACCTTTATCTTAGTGAAACTGCCAATTCAATTACAAATCCAACAGCTCCTCAAATAGGGAAAGTATCACAACAGTAAAGAATTCTGCAATAAAGACATTTTTTTTATTTGTATATACAATTCCTGCAATAATGGATAGTAAATTTCAGCACCATTTCCAGGCAACCTTTGCTGTCGTCAGCAGTGAACAAATGCACACCCATGCAAAAAAATGCAGCTCAAATTAAAGAGAATTCATTCAGATCAAAGTACATTCAGTGTTGAATTCCTGCCACAATTGGCATATACAAAACCTGCTTACAAAGTATTTTGAGTTTGAAAAATTGCACTTTATGTAGTCAAACCTTGACTACATAATGTTATCAAACAGGAACAGCAAATTTTGAAAATAACTTCAATTAGGTGCTCAGTTCCTTCAAAAATTATTGCAAGCCTGCAATTTGTGGAATTGCTGATTTGATCAGGAAATTGCTTATCAAATAAATCTTATGTTTATTAGAATGAAAGTCTAAAGTTGATTTTGAACAGCAAATTATGCTGCTAGGTAGAGATAATGTTCAATATAATCTTGTGAACTCTATCCCAGCACCCACTTGCATCAGAGTTCAACACTCGGGTGGCTTCACATTGCAACTGTGCCTTTTCATTCTCCCAGGAGAGCCTCCATTTGGTCATTCATCCCTCAGTTCAACTCGGAATATGAAGTTATTATCCAACAGAAAACGGCAATTCAATCTTTGGGCTATGCATTTATTCTTAAACTGCTCAAGACTGTACCAACCATGAAGAAACACAAATTACAACGGTGTCTCCCTTCAGATTTGCATATTTATAATTTGATAATTATGATAGCCATGTTCAAAAAGAACTTTTTCCAAAAAGCAGACAATACTGAACATGTTCAGGCCCAAGAATATCGGATGTTTCATTCGAAAGCAATAAGTTATGAAAAAAAATATGGTGGACGGTGTGTACAGAGCAAATTGGTTTTGATTTTTGTCACTGAAAGGAAGATCAAATTCAGGAAATTTCAAATGCATGTACACAGTAACTGATTTAGGAGGGTCAAATGAAAATATATCCCAGTTAATATTTAATTCTGAAATTGTTCTTAATTGTATTAAACTCTGTTGTAAAAGTAAAATGACAAATTCTTCATGTTGCAGATTGCAAAATCTGATTGACATGGGCAGACAGGTCATGGTGAATAAAGGGCCCAATTCTCTTCACACCTTTTTCAGTCCTTTTCCCATTAAGCAGGCAAAGACAGTCATAACCATTTTTGGCTTCACTTCCACCAGATCTTCAGGCAGTGCGTACACCCGTGCACCAATCTTTCGGGCTACAGAAATAGCATATCTGAAAGAAACAATGTGCAGGAAAAGTGTATTCAACCAAGGAGAGAAACTATTACTAAATCCATTCTTCAGACCAACATTCAGTTTTTCAAAATAATTTCATTACAATGTTCTTAAGGATTTAGTTTAGTCAGAAATGTTCAAATTCTCATGAGAAATTGTAAGGGAAATTCACTAATTGTACGAGTTGAACTTCTAAAAAGAGGCTTTCTGCAACAACGTTTTCCACCGCTGATATTTTGTTTTCAATTTGATTTTCTAAAGTAAGCAAAAATGAGATGGCTTAAATCAATTTCTCCTTGGCACAATAATAAAATACAAATATTTCCCAGAGTTTTACACTCATGGTGTTTGAGAGGTGGGGACAGACCAGGTGAAGATTGCATTTTGAGTGGTATTTTACTGTTTACTGATCAACACAAGGTTAGGTAAATAATTAAATAAACATTAGATTTCAAATTTGTTAACTTTCAATCTGTTGGATAAAACCAAAATGGCAACAGTCAACTTACAATTTAACAATTCATGTTGAAACTAGTTTGTTCCAAAGTGGAAACAGATGGCCCCCAACCCTCAATGCAAGACAGGTTTCTTAATCCCCAACCCTCACTTGCGTAAAGAATTACTGAAACTTACTTTGCATTGTTCAACTTGTCAATATCCGAAAGCTCAGTGCATTTCACCAGATCATAGCTAATTATATTAGGTACAACAGCATCAATTAAGTCGATAACAGGCAAACTGGTGCAAATGCATTTATCCTAGGGACAAGAACAAGCATTACTCTTTGAATAAGATTGATAACACAGTAAAACTTGCAATTTCAATTGAAGAGTAACAAAGTTACTCTTAGATTAGAGAGAGGCTTCATAAAATTTAAGCCAAAGAGGCAAAATTGAAAGGGAAATGCTTGCATCTGAAATTTTCAAAATTTTGTACAGAATTGTGATATTTTTATAGATTAAATGTCACTTATTTCTGCATTTCCCTTTCAATGTCTAATATTTCATGACATTTTAACTCAATAAAATGATTATATTGTGGATTCATTGTCAAACTCTTAACTACAATTTCCCTCTAGCACCACTTCATCTCACTCTCCTATCTGGCCCTGTTGTGGGCCTTAGACAAGTTTTTTTTTTTTTTTTAAGTTCACTTTCCAGGAAGTAAACAAGGTGTTCAGTCCCTCAGTTCAACTGCGAATCTGAGGAAAATACTTGAAGTTATCATTAAGGAAGAAATGGAGACCAATCCCTATGGCACTCTGCTCACCACTGATAACCAACCAGAGAAACATGCATTTATCCAATCATTTCAATTGATTACATAATCCTCTATCCATGCCAATAAGTAATCACCATCTTGAATAGACACATTTGCGCAGTACCTTATCAAATACCTTCTGGAAATGCAAGTCTACTACATCCACCTACACATTTCTATTCACTGCACTAATTACATCTTCCATTAATTCCAGTAAATTAGTTAAATACAACCTGCCTTTCCTGAATCCATGCTGCATCTGCCAGATGGAACAATTTCTATCCAGATGTCCATTTCTTCCTTTATGATAACCAAGTATTTTCCCCAACTTCAGATGCAAGCCAATCAGCTTAACATTAGTGAGAGGTAGGGAAAATGCAGTGTTATCATCCAATCTACTAGGATCTGTCTAAAGTCCAAAAGTTTCGATAAATTACCACAATTGCATTGTTTTAACTACCATTTATTTCAGTATCCTGCAATTAATTCCATTATGAGCAGGGAACATAGCTACTTTTATGTCCACTAATTTGCCCAGAACACTAATTCTATCCCAGTTAATCATTTGTATTCTAGCGGTTAGGTCGAAGGGAGACTGTGTGGGTCAGTGAAATCAAATTAGTCATGCCAAGATATTAAATTTCCCATTTACCTTGAAGCTTTTAATGGAACTGCTCTTCTTTGCATTTGCCAATGTATCATTTACCCATTTTATGATAATTTCATCTGTCACTTTTGATCCATCTCCAAGATCTGACAGCACCTTTAGGGTGTACCTGAAAAAAAATGTAGGAAAGTTAGGGAGTCAAAATTTAACACTGAAGCAACTTTTCAGAATTTGCCCTTTTTCTAACTTCTCACCTCAACAGAAAGTCTATAATCCATCAAAATGAAATGTACTGGAAAGCTCTTCGTTTTTGCTATTTTAGGGGATAATATTTTCAAAGCATCATTCTGACTGACCATTATTAAATGTAGCAAGTAAAACAATGTTGGAGAAACTCAGGTCAGTGTACCTTCTGTAAAGTATCAAAGATACAGGATTGAGCCCATTATCAAGGTATGTCAGAGCATATTGAAATCAAACAGGACAAAAACTACATTTGATGCTGTAACAATTTACATCAGCTAGAGATCAGAGTTTGCTTTCATTAACTTGCCCTTCGCTCCACTTTCCTTGTCAGTGTAATAATGGAATTGGCCGAAAAGTGAGTTTGGTCTGGGCAACCAGATTCAAAATGGTACTGACAATGAAAATAGAGTTCTGGTGTTCCAAAACCCTCATTGAATCCCATGGTCTGCAACACATTTAAAGGATTTTACAGGACTTATCACAGTATTTCCTTGGAAGGCACAGGGAGAAATGAGGCACCCCAAAGTATCTAGCTGTGTGGATTGAGGGACAGTGTAAAGGAGCAAGAAAGGCAGACCCTCAACAACTTGATCCTTTATCTCACACTTCCCAAAGGCCAGGTGACTACATTACTGCTGAATAGCAAAGCAATGGCGTCCAGTAAGCTGAAGGTTGGAAAAAGAAACAAACCAAGAAATTTCTTGTTTTTGCTGCTTTGAAACTGTCTCCTTAGCTCCCTCTCCAGGCAAATCAAAGCCAAGAATGGTGTAATAGATGTTCTTTGAGCTTTGATAAAAGTCAAATTTTTGATGCAGAAAGACCTTGCAGAGATTAAATATTTTCTCCATAGAAATTTATTCATATTTCTCAGTTTTAACTGAGATCGAGGACCTCCGAATTTTCCCCAACATTCTGATCTGATTTCCTTTAAGAGAGATTGATTCCAAATATGAAGTCCATTAGTTTGAAAACATTAAAGAATGGTACAATTTTAAGAAATTCAAATCAGAACGAATACAAACATAGTGCATTGTTGAGAGCTTCATGCACAATTCTCAGATTCAGCCAAGAATATTTTCTTATTCATCTATTCCAAGAATGTTACCAATTCTCAAATCTTGTACATAGAGAATACAAATTAATGTTTTTAGAATTCAGGAGAAAACACCTCAGGAGATGCCAAGTGATAATCACAGGATAATTAGCAACAATAAAAATAACCAAATTATTTACTTTGTGCATCACAGGACCTCCCAAATAAAATTCCAAGAACAAAGGAGTTTGACTTTGAGAATATTAACTGATTGGACATCTCCAAATAACATTAATTTTTTAACTGGGCTTTGGAAAATATCACCATTTTTAACTACAAAAAAATGTGCCTCACCTCCTCATGAGCTGCCAAACAAGAGCCAATGTAAGTGTTCGATTCCCATCATTTAAGTCTTGTCCACCAATACCCACAAGAGAAAAGCAGGCCTTGGTCTTACCCAGTTCAACAGCATAGTTGCAGTTTTCAAGCTGGAGAGAGCGAGAACACATTTCAGATCTAGTTGAGAGAGTGCCATGCATAACCAATCATGAGGAAATGATTCATTGGGTTGTCAGTGGAGGAAAATCAATGTGGGGGGGAGAAAGGAAAGAAAAAAAAAATCACATTGCTATAAACAGCACCAAGATACCCTTTGCTGTTTTTTTTATTAGGGTTTATTACAAATTTAAGAGGTTTGCATTTAGATAAATTTCAGATTGCCTTTATTCGTTTAACTTTAGCTGTTGCGAGAAAATGTGTTGCAGTAATATAGAAAGATGAAGTAGAGATTAGTATGTTAAGGTGGCATAATGAACTAAAATTCTGTATTTCATTAGAAAAAACAGATTACGATTTTCTTTTTTTATTAAAATGTGGGATTCACATTTAAAATATGGGTCTTAGTATATGCTAATTATGTTAATTTGATTATTTTTATGTACTAATATTTATATATGTTGTTTTAAGATATTTTAATCTTTGAACAAGCTCCAATAGTTTGGGGTTTTTGTTAAGGGGGTTGGATTATATTGAGGGATTAATATATTGATTATTTTACTAATTCACTTTTGTAACAATGGGGTTTATACTTTTCTTTCTTTAAATATCATAAGTTTAAAAAACAGCACCAAGATCAGGAACTGTGCCAGAAAGAAACTTGCATCCTCCAAGTAGGGGCAGGCACAACTTCAAAATGATTTATTTTGGGAGGGGTTAATTTAAAATCAAAAATTTCAATTCAATAAATGTGACAAGATGAACATGAACAAAGTAGACCATGACTTTCCTACAAATTGCTTGACCATCAATTTCAGGGCTGACCTAATTATTGGCATCAACTCTACTTTTCTGCCTTGTTAGCAAAAGGAATCATGAAAATAACAGATAACCGTTTTAAATTTTGTTTGAGATGACCAACAGCAGTCCCAAAGAAAGGTGGCCAAATCCCATGATGTCAGTGGGGGCAACACTGTTAGTGTAGCGGTTTACAGCACCAGCGATCAAGACCAGAGTTCAACTCCTGCAATGTCTGTACATTCTCTCAGTGTCTGCATGGGATTTCCTCAGAGGGTCTCTAGTTTCCTCCCACCACTGGAAACATACTGGTTAATTGGATGTAAATTGGGCGGCACAGACTCATGGGCCAAAATGGCCTG
The DNA here is from genome assembly GCF_036971445.1 of Narcine bancroftii. Lineage (NCBI taxonomy): Eukaryota > Metazoa > Chordata > Chondrichthyes > Torpediniformes > Narcinidae > Narcine > Narcine bancroftii. The sequence goes on along the minus strand of NC_091477.1, from coordinate 112,661,061 downwards.
TTACTGAGCTGAATGTCTAAATTTTTTATTTTAAAATATACAAATCAAAGTAGGATGGGCAATAAACAGTGACATTTCCCTCAACACCCACAAGAATATAGAGGAGGTACAAGTGCAATTGTATTCTATTGTCAACCAATATTTTTGTAGGATGGGGAGAAAGCTAGGAAGGACCAAAATGGGATAGACTAAATCGGTGGTTTTCAAACAAACAGTCTCCCTAAACTCACATGCCACTTTAAGCAATCCCTTACCAATCACAGAACACTTAACGGCATAGGGATTGCTAAGGGTGGCATGCGAGTTGAGGGGAAGTTTGAAAACCAGTGCTATAAATAGAAATGTTCCAATAGTCAACCTAGAAAAAGAACATTAGATGAATCATGAATGTAGCATCTAAAATATGTAGTGTTAAGAATATGAATGAGTGGTGGTCATGAATTCAACATACCTTCTTCATGTTTGCCCCAAGCAGTGGGTAGGGGGGTCGATTGACATGGTTCCAATCAACTGGCACGTTCACATTCTCATAGAGCTGGAATATTACTAAGGCATCAGTCAGATCACTGAATTGAAGGAAAACAGCAGATGGGAAATTTTCTTTTGTACAACTTCAGAAAATGAACAATGACTCTAGGTGCATATCCTCAATGTCAAATCTAAGAAATCGGAGAAGGAATAAGCATCTGACCCCTCCAGTTTGCTTAACCCTTCAATCAGTTCTCAACTTCAGCTTCACCTTCCATTCCCCACAAGCCTCCATTCCTTTTAACAGATGTAGACAAGCTGATAGTGTACATAGATTTTGTTCAATTTCTGTTTGCTGGGATTTTCCAATGTTTTTCATTTGGTCAAAACCACTGGATGGTGCATAGCTCATAGAATCCTAGAATGACACGAGACCTCCAAACCCCTCCCATCCAAACATTTCTCAAATATCAAAACTGTATCCGTCAATTACAGTGGCAATTGGTCTCATGACCCTCTGACTTATCTTCTCCCTACTGTTCCCCTTGAACATTTTGCCTTTCACCCTCAACGAATGTCCCTTTTTCTTATCTCACTCCACCTCAATGGATAAAGTCTGCTCATCTTTACCTCATCTATCCCACTCAATTTTCTATGCCTCTATCAAATCTCCCCTCATTCTCCAATGCTCCAGGGAGTGACTCATGTTGGGAGGGTCAATTTTATTGTTGGGGTGTCCTTTGCAACTGGTGTTCCCACAGTAGGGCTTGAGAAATTGGAGGATTCCAATCCAGCAGTTATGAACTAACTTGTGGCTCTGGGTAGCGGCCAGAATGCAGAGATAGGTGACTGGAATTCTACACTCAGGAAGCCAATGCAAATCTGTAAAGTTTAGATCCGGAACAAAGTTTTCTGAATTGCATTTCCTCAGAGGAAATATCCAACAGAAAAACACAAGGAAATTCTGATTTTTGCAATGACCCATCAGGATCTTGCTGAAACAGCACTGAAAGCCAATTTTGAGGCATCTGGTCTAAAGCAGGAAAGTGCCTCAAAGCACAAAATTAGAGCAAAACTTCACAATTGGTTTCAGACATCAGCTGACCCCATTGCTCCAATAACAAGGTGGAGCGGACATTCAGACTGTGTGGATCTGTGCACTTTGGCCTGTCAAGGTTTTGCACTTCCAGCCTTTTCAGTTCCATTTAAATCATTCCAAGTTCAAAGTTCTGATTTATTGTCAGAGTACATGCATTACATAAAACAGATTCTCTTTCCTGTGGGCCGGCAGAAAACTCTACATTTCTCTTTTCTACACTTTTTTTTCTTGTAAACAAAGAAAGAAATGTCGATAGAAAAAAATTACTTAGGAATAACATGCACAAGAGTCCTTTAATAAGTCCCTCATTGAGTTTGTTATTGAGGAGTCTGATGGTGGATGTTTGCAGCTGTTCCTAAACATGGTGGCACAAGCCTTGTGGCACTATACCTCCTTCCTGATGGCAACAGTGAAAGCAGAACACATCTTGGGTGGCGAATCCTTGATAATTGCTCCTTCCCCAAGAGCAGCATTACAAATTAAGTTCTCTTTAATGGAGAGAATTTTGCCAGTGTCCACTCAGAAGTACCAAGGGGTGATGCAGCCAGTCAGCACACATTCCACTACATCGCAACAGAAATTTGTCAAGGTTTCTGATGTTATATCGAACCTCAAACTCCTGAGGTAGTAGCTTTCTTCATGGTGACATTAGTACAAAATAGTGATTTCCAGTCATTTAGATTTGCTCATTCTCTCCACCTCTGGTCCCCCAATGGTCACTTGATCGCACACTTCTTGATTTCTCTTCATAAAGTTCACAATCAGCCCTTAATCTTGGTGACATTGAATGCAAGTTTGTCGTTAGTCCACTTTTTTTTTTAAGGATTCTTGCGCACTTTATTGATTTTTTAAAATCTTTCTGTATTGCATAGTCAGTTTGTTTACCTATGTTATCTGTGTTCAGTTTTATTTGTTTATGCCGTGTAGTTTATTTTTTTTAGCACTACCAATTAATGGTAATTCTGCTGCACCCTCTGGAAAAAGGAGTCTCAGGGTTGTGTGTGATGTCGTTAGTCCACCTTTTAACCAAATTTTCCATCTACGTCCAAAATGCTGACTTGTCACCCCTTTTTATACAGATGGTCTTATTGTTGTGTCAAGCCCACAGTTGGGAAAGTCAGTAGAGCAGCAAGCATTGTGACTGATAATGGAGTTCAAACTTTTGGCATTCTCTGCTCAAATTTTCTTTGAGTGTTCCAAATGGGCACATTTGTATACTTGGTTAATTCAAGCATTTCAGCAAGATTAGTTTGTCTAGCCAATAAAAGTATTGGTTTTCCTTTGTAATTCTATTAATGATGCATATTTACAGTTGATGTACAACTTAGCATTTTTGTGTCAGTTACCAAAACAGATGAAAAATCATTTTGCAAATGATACTTGAAAATTATCTGGAGAATGGAAATCATGAATTTTAATATGCTGGAATTTAGTGGGAAAAATTGGCCAAAACAACAGACAAAAATGAAGCAACGTTTCCCAGGGGGCTCTGATGATGCTCCTCTGGATAGTTTATTTTTCACAAAAATTTAGCCAAAATGTAAGTGAACTTGAATTCATTGAAGTAAATGAGTGATTAAATGCATACATTTAACAGTTATGCAAAAAAAAAACCAAGACAACTAAAAGCAGATTCATTGGCCTGCAACCAAAGGAGAAGCTGATATTAAAGTTAACCGCAGAAAAAGTCAATAGAGCTCCAAGATTGGTGGACAAATGAAGATCAAAATTCCAGTGTTAGAATGGTTTAAACAAAGGGTTCAAGTTGTTCCTGTAGTTGAGAGCCACATTAAGGCACAAGGCCCATTAAGGTTGCCTGATGAGGCAACTTGGATAACTCCATTTTCACCATTCCAATAGAGAGATTAATTTTCTAGTAATGGTTTTAAAACCAGCCATATTTCTTTAAGCAAGATATTAGCATCCGATGTCAGTGTAGAAAACATTACCTAATGAACTACACATGTTCTTTTACCCCCCATGACCATAATAAATTTCAATTCTTGGGCTAATTTTAGCCCAAGATCCATTATCACTATGGTAACACATCATCCCTTCTGGCCAACATTTTCCTCCCTTCTGCACTACCATGCTTTTTGGATTAGTGCAAAAAAACTCTCGTGTATCTGTCCAAAAAAATAATCAACATTTAGATATTCTGCTCTTTTCTGAGAATCTACCAGGAGTGATGGATTGTCATCAGGCAGAGCTTTTTTTTAATGAACCTAGGCAGAATCCATAACTACACACTTATGCAGCTGTTGAAATTTCAATGAAGGGCAACAATGATACCAATATTTCACTAACTAAAAAACCCTTACATATTTTTACCTGTAAAGGTGATTGACAAAGGGACTCGCCCCTTGTGAATTCATCCAGTTCCTGAATGTTCTCTCTTCCCTCGTTTCACCTACAACAATAAAAGAATGCATCTAAAATACCTTCCTTGCAAGGATTGGCTAAGAGATAGCAATACACAGAAATGGAGTTAATTCTTTAAGACACAAATGGCAGATGCTGTAATCTTCAGCAACCAAGTTGCTGGAGGAACTCAGCAGGTCAGGCAGCATCCATGTCCAGCTCTGAAACAGACAGCATCCATGAAGAGAAATGGACAGTCGACATTTCAGGTTGGGCCCTTTAATCGAGACAGAGGAAAGAGGAGAAAACAAGCACAAAATGGAGAGGAGGTGACAATTGAGAGAGGGGGCCAAGAGGATGGGTGTTGCCATCTCCCCTTCCCACCTTAGTCCAAAAAGGGTTGTGACCCAAACACCAATTATCTATTTCTCGCCATGGATGTAGCTTGACTCCCTCCAGCTTCTCATTTTCTCTGAAGTAATTGTTCAAAAGAAACATCTGATTGTATCCAATAAACATTTCAAATATTTCAACAAAATTATTTCCTTTTGTTCCTGAAATAAGCAAATGCTTCAATTAATTTGATTTCACACCGAAGCAAGTAATGCAACATTTTTGAAAACAATTCCATTAGTTCTCTTGCTTCACTGCATCCTTGCAACTTATTTCTCTCTCTCTCTGCGCGCCCCCCCCCTCCTCCCCCCGACACAACCAACAACACATCCAATTCTGGAGAAGTTTATAGTAGGTAGTCATTCTTGGGAAGTGGAACTGGTGCTTAATTCAACATTGGAGAGGTCATGCAAACTCTGCAGAGACATCACCTGAAGGTAGAATTTAAGGACCTGGAACACTCATTGATCCACCACTTTACCGAAATTGGCTATTAGAAATTCCCAGAACATCAAGCCCTTAACATTTATTCTTACAGAACAAATCTATCTGCAGTGACAAGTTTGATTCATGACTGAGCTACAAGATGGGACAGAGAGCCAACGTCTGATGCAAAGTTCTCCCATAGTCTGAACTTTACCCACAAGGAATTAAACTGGATTTATGGATTTGATAATTAATGTGATTATACTAATTATGATATCGGGCAGAGGAAATTAACTGCAAATGGTAGGGCAACATCCTCCTCAACTTGGTTTAATAACCAACTTTGGAGAAAGTTTGAAAAAAAGTGTATCAAAGTTTAGAGAGAAATTATCAATTTTTTTTTGTTCAAAGCCACATTGAAAATTTAAAATATTCAGATGAAGAGAAACATTGCTTAAATATCTTTTTGGAGACATGATCACCCTAAAATGGATGCAAAGTATATCAGATTAAAAACTCGTACTGCATAAAATGGCATTCTGAAACAAAAAGCTGAATGTACTTGTGGTCAGGCAACATCGAGCAGAGAAACAGTTATATGTTTAAGTTCAAGTTCCAACAAACTGAAACATTGCTTTTGTCTCCACAGATGCCATCTGACAGCTGAGTATCCTGAACATTTTCTGGTTGCAGTACAAGTATTGTTTCTATAAAAGCAAACACTTATTTAAAAATCACGAGAATTGGATGCGAAATTACTTTGAAAAATCGTTTAATGTGGATTTAATGATGTGTTATTTGAGCAAAAATTCTAAAAACCACAATTTTTATTTTTATTTTAAAGCGTGATCCATCTAAAAGCCCTTGGCACAATTAATATTGCAATTATAAATCTTTGGCTATTTCTATTTCTTTTGGAAAACAGTATAAAGTTAAAAACCAAACTGATGGAGGATTTTGAAAGAAAACTGAACTTACATAAAGCTTTCAATTGTGTTGGGCACTTTATAATTTGCTTTCAAGTTGTCATCATTGTAAAGCAGCCAGTTTGCACACAGCAAACCATCATAAAACCACTGCAGTAATAACCAAATAACTTGCTTTTTAAAATTTGAGAACGAAATGTCGCCTTCAACAAAATTTATTGAAATTTAATTACACAGTGTACTGGATGAAAATTCCCCATCCTAATTTCACTGCTTGGAGGCAGAGATATTTCAATATCTCTTCAGTTTGAAAGAAAATACTGCTGATTCAATCTTTTCTCATTCAATTCAATCTTCCAGACTTTGTAATTTCTTTGCAAGTCTCTTCCCATCCATTGCAGACATCAATGTGAGGCACTGCCTCATGAAGGCACCCAACATGATTGAGAACCTCCATCACCCTGACCACAAACTCTTCTCACTGCTACCTTCAGGCAGAAGCCTGAAAACCAGCACTGTTCAGTTCAAAAAACAGTTCCTCTCAACAGCCAGCAGACTCTTGAACCTTCCCTTGGTGCGCACCAACATTGACGATCTGCTGCACTACCTCAAGTCACTTTTCTTTTGCAATAGGACAACTGAATATTTAGATCCACTTTGTGTATTCATTGTCCCTTTTAATTTCAATTAGTTTATGGTTATAGGTTTTCATTACAAGTACTTGTTTCGCTCCAGCAAGAACTCCAATGCACGTGTGCATTGTACAAAGTGTATGATTGGTTATTATCATGAGCTCCCTAACATGGTATCTTTTCCATAATATAGTGACCAGAATCATTCTCGATGCACGGAATCAATTTACATTCACCAATCCAAGTTGACAGTTAAAAAGTATCTCAATGCTGCACAAGTGTCAACTTCAATTTTTACATCTGGATTCTCTGGAGCTGGATGTGATTCCACAATATTTAATAACAATCAACCCACCACTACCACTCAATCTCATTTTAAATTTATGAAAAATCATGGTAACCGACTTTCATGATCACTGACAACTACTATTGGGATTCACGGTTACCTTTTAGATGCGGAGCAAGAAGTTGGAGGGAATCAAAGGAAAGGTTTTTTGAGTTTTGACCTAAAGTTTTGCCAAAAAACCAAACAGGTTGGTTTGTTCTGGACCTGCCCATGATCTTCCCTTGAACATTTGCCTTTGCTTTTCCAAATGTGGAGGGCTAGGCAAAATTTCCCTCTGCATCCAACAGGTAGTGCAAACTCCAATCAAGGCCCCAGCATCTAGAATTCACTGTTCCAAAGATTCTTTACATTCTTTTCCTCAAATGTCTTTGATAGAGGCATTTAAAACCATTTCAAACATCCATGAACAATGTGAATTTAAAAATACAATTGAAATGCACCAACAAATAAAAGGTAGGACCTGGACTTTCTCCTCAGGGATCATCTCTGGATTGAATAGTGATTCCAGCAACCCGTCAGATGCATCTGCAAACAAACTTTTAGCACGTCATTCAAGTTTGATGAACAAGTGCTGACACCCTGAAGTATAAATGCTGCCATTGTCTGTAACCCATTTCAAAATAAGCCAATTGATCTTCAAACCCACTCCAGAGACTCAAAATAGTAAAATTATAATGCCTTTTCACAGAACCAACTATTCTCTCACTTTTGTATTGCTTTTTTACTTTCATATTGAGTTGTTCATTGATCTGGTTGCAAATCAACCCTTATTATTGCATCTTTGTACTCAACAATAAACTTTGGCCTGCATTGCAAAACAGTGCCGAAGGAGTTCTCCACTCTCAAAGGCACAAGATTAAACAGAGCTCCCAATTCTAAGGGAATAACTTCATGGAACTATGAGAATGAACAGAGCATGCAGTGCTGACCACATGGAAGTTGTACACTATGCGAATGCATGGGGTTTTCCAAGATATGAAAGTTAGTAGGTTGACTGGTCGCTGCAAATAGTTCCAAGCATGTAAATGAAAAAAAAATCACTTGTAGGAAAGTAAGTGAGGGTACAGTGTAGGCTCAAAAGGGCCAAGTTATTTCCCTTCAATGTCAGAGGAAATAAAATTGCAACTTTCACCAATGAAATATTGGCTGCTATCACATAGCTCACACATCCACAGATCCATTGTCAGACAAGCAGTAGATTGGGAACATTTTCTTCACAACTTTTAACATGCATCGATCCTCCACACAATTTACACAAGCCAATCGTGACAGCTAAACACATTTTAGCTGTTCTCGTCAAGGAGATCAAGGAGGATCAGAGCCAGCACCACCAAGCTGAGAGACCTGTTTCTTCCCACAGGCAGTGAGAATGCTGAACTCAAGGAATTGCTCACATGAACCATCCAAGACTCATATTTATGGAATTTATATACAAATACTCATCTGCATTATGTATTGTATGTCTGCATGTGTTCTTTCTGGTCGTGTCTCTGCATATTTTACATGAAGGATCAGAAAACATTGTTTCATCAGGTTGTACTTGTGCAATCAGAAGACAAAACTTGACTAAGTGCTGCAATCACACAGGAACTTCCTGGTGGTAACTAGTTTTCACCACATCTGGGATTGATGGTGAACTGCTGAAGTATGGCTGACTTTGGTGCTAATGTCCAAAGGCCTCTGAGCAGCTGCCTGCAGGGATGGAGCCAGGGTGACATGACTAGGAGTCCATGTAGCACTGGCTGGTCTGCCTTCTGTTCAGACACCCTCCTTTCAGATACAACCCAAAAGCTTTGAAATAGTCTCATCATCTTATTGAATACCAGAGCCAGATAACAGGCTACCTCATGTTGTGTTCTCAGTGAGAATGGATGAACATTAAAACAGTAACATCACATAGTTGTGCATGGGATAATGTGGTGATACACCACGAGTCTACAGCAGGGGGTGACCTGTGTACCTGCAGGAAGAGCACCGGAGGACAGACCACACCTGGCTGCTGTCAGTCAGCCAACCTGAAAGGATCAAGCCCCACCCGGTCGGCTGCCGATCATCCACCAGGATGCAAGCCACATCCGGCCCCTCAAGGTCAGTCACATGGAGTTGCAGCTAACTACAGTAGAAGACAAAGTAGAATAAAGCCTGTTGTTCAGTCTTTCGAATCTTGTGTCTGCTTACTGTCACCACAGTACATCACAGATACTATTGCACAGTGATTGCCATGTTGGCCAAATCGCGTTCTTTTATGCCATTGGTTAATGATTGCTTATCAATCTCAAATCTGTAATTAATCATGTTTGGAATTTCCCAAATCCTTGTTTGTTGTTTTCTCAAAAAGGTCCAGTTCTGATATTTAGGTGTCTCAAATGCTCAACATCTCATTGGTTTTCTTTAATATCTTGAAAACTGCATTCAGATCACCTTTCTTCCTCCCCACCCCAATTTCCAGAGGAAACTCCAATAACTTATACCATACTTCTTTGTACTTACATCCTTGGAATAATTTCCCATTTAAAAAAAAAATGAATTGTCAATCTCAAGACATTGTCCACGATCCCAAATCCCTGGCGCCAGCTGCTTGCAGCCACGTCGAAAGTTTATTTTCAATTCCAAAACCTGCAACTTCTGCCAAGAATCTGAGGATCTTGGTTAAATGCCTTCTGGATATCGATACAAATGACATCCCTCTACATTAGTTGGCTTCAAAATAATTAAGCAAAATTATGAACAGTTAAATAAATCTGACAACACCCATTACTTTGACAAAGAGGAAGAACCCCCTCTCTCTTTCCCCCCCCCCTCCACCCCTGGGGTATTAAAATGGTAATAAGACTGGGGAGGGGGGATCAATGACTGCTACATCATATCAAATATTCCACATTCATACCTTCCAATAAAGTGAGGTCGTACTCATTACTTGGCGGGTGCATTGATGGATACTTGTTGAATAGGTTGGCAGCAAAGGCAAGGTTGAGTTTGGGATTACCGCTAACAACATCAGCCGGTGTGACAAACTGTCTGCAGCCTAACTTTTCAGCTTGTTGCAGCATCCTTTCTGCCCTTCTGAGATCATCCTTTTCCTGCAAGAAGCGCAATTAGATATCAAAATCATTGCTTTAAGGAGAGAAGCGAGTGACCAATTTCTATCTATCTATCTATTTATTTATCTATTTATTTATTTATTTTTTTTTAAAACGGAGAACTTACATTAAAACCCGCCATATCAATCGTGACCTTCATTTCATCTTCTCCTACATTCAATGCAATCTGATTCAGTAGATGGAAATAAGCCTTGGAATCCTAAATTTAAGAAAAAAGCAAAGTGGGATTTCAAAGTTTCACCAAGCTTTACATTTTACAGGAAAGAAGAAAACACATTTATTCCAAGTTTTTAAAAAAATCTGGTTACAGCAATCAGTTTCACCCATCATTGCTTTTATTAATGGTATACCTCAATAAAAAAGCTTTTTGTTGGCACATTAAAGTTCAAATTTATTGTTAGAAGACACATATGATATCACATTAAACCCTGAGATTCCTTTTCCTGAAGGGCAAGCAGAATTTCTACTTAATGGTCATTGTAAACTGTACTCAAGAAAGTGATAAAAGTCACATGATGCCCAGTGCATTTTTTTTGCTCAATTCTTCTGTGCTCTGTCTAGTCCACATGGCTATTCTGAATGTTTTTTGTCGTGGTGTTAAAATAGGTAAAAATAAGAGGCATTTTAACTACAACTTCTACCCAACCCCACCCCAAAATTTCAATTTCCTTTGGAGTTAATAAAACCAGTTCTGACATTCCTTCTACCTAACTACAGAGATAGCTATCCTGTTAGAATGCACCACAATTCAATGTTAACTCAAGAGTCTTTCTGTCCCGAAGGAGAAGGAAATGAAAAGAATTGACTCAGTGGAACTTGTTTATTTTTATTGAGTGACAACATTGTTTGACGGGTTTAATGTATCTTAGATTCCGAACTTTAAATGAATGGGAGGGGAGGTAGGGAGGGTGGGATGGGAAGAAGGGGGGGAAGAAAACAAAACTGTATATATTTGAAAAGAAAAATTTATGTATCTTGATCAATGTGGTTTATAGTGTGAAAAATAAAAAATTTAAAAAAAAGTATTTCTGTTCCCAAGACAGTTGAAGCAAAACAAACAACTGAAAAGGTCAAAAGTGAACAACCAAGGATAAAATGTGGCAGAATTTTACACAAAGCTGGCATCAATAGCAGTTCTCATTTGTTTCTTAACAGTGCAAAGGCATCAAGGGTTTGCAGAGCAGAAACAGGAAGATGAGCTCAGAATCATCCAAGCATTAATCTTCAAAAGATTGGGGAAATTTAGTTGCCCACTTTGCCTGCATAAGGAGGAAATGAATAGTATGTTGACCCTCCAAAAAGTGGAATTTGATAAAATAAGACTGCACCATTAGGAAGTATAGGAAGATGACAAGGCTGTTCTGTGAAGTTTGTTCAACCACACACATCTTATTCAACAGGTGAAACAATATACTTTAGGTAGCAAAGATACATAATCAACATATCAGGCTTATGTTCGTCATCAAGGCATGCAAGGCTCAAGCCTGAAACGTTGGTTCTGCATCTTTATCTTTGCTATATAAAGGATACCATTTGACCTGCTGAGTTTCCCCAGCTTGGTTTTCAACTTTCAGTGTCTGTAAACTTGTGTGTCTTACTCCACTAGTCTTATTCAATTCTTTTGAGTAGTGGGCACAAAATCCAGTCCTCTTCTCTCAAGATTTAGGAATCAAATTTCAAGTTTACATTTGTTGTGTGCTAAGGCACAGTGAAAAAAAGAATCATTTTCTTTTTGAAGATTAGGGTGACCAGAATTTCACTGTTTTCTTCTACTATATGAAGAGAAAGCTCAGAAAATAAAAATTAAAGCATGGTTTATAGAATCCATTCCAGGTGAGCACCTTAGATTTTTCCCATCTTAATCTGAAGCTGTGCAATTTTATTTCCTCTTCAAATGTCTTCCAATTATCTATTGAAATCTCAGCTTTGTACCAACTTAGTTGAGATCAAGTTTGGTCACAGCAACTCTTGGCAAAAAAAGTCCTTTATAACCAAAATTTTAAAGCAAGCCATTAAACCAAAAAAAAAATCTGTTTAACATGGCATAAAAGTTCAATGAAAATACTTGTACCTTAATGTCTTCACTGAAGTTGGTAATTTTTTCACACTCTGCATGTTCAAGATGGTAGTTGACCCAACGTAGAAGTAGTTCTTCAGGTGTGGCTTTCAATAGCTCCTCCAGCTCGTCACTTTCCATCAACAAAGCAACAAGTGCTGGAACGAAAGAGCCAATAGCATCAATACATTGCAAATGTAAAATTGTCATGTGCTGGAAAGATCATGCAACACAAACATATCTAAAATGGAAAAGAGATCCAAAAATTCAGAATTATGATGCTGATGGTCTCATCACCATGGAATGCAAGTTTGCAGATGACACCAAAGTTAAAGGACAGTGAATAAGGTCACCCCAAGTGTATCCAAACTGCTAAATTGGATGAGGAATGGCAGATAAAATTTAACTCTGACAACTGTGAGGTGTTGCACTTTTGCATGTTAAGCCAGAGCACGATGTACAAGATGAAAGATAGGGCAATTTAGTGTGTAGTAGAACAAAGAGAATGAGGGAGAAAATAATGGCACACAACTCCATGCAGGGCGACACAGGTCAACTTCGTGCCGAAGGAGGTGTTTTGACGCGTTTGCCTTCATCCATTGGTCTCAGAGTACTGGAGCAGGAACATCTTACAACCGCACCAGACATTGGAGAGACCGCACTTGGGAGTATTGGGCATCCAACTCTGGGAAGGATATGAACAAGCTGGAAGGGCTGCAAAGGAGATTCACAAGATTGTGACTGGAACTGGTAGGCTTGAATTACAAGGAGATGCTGCACAGTTGGGACTGGTCTTCAAGGAGCATAGGAGGCAAAAGTGGCAGTGGGTGGATACTTTACAGGAGTTTGTAAAATCATATGGAGCAAAGATAAAAGGGATCCATTTATGGCCTTTCTTCTTCCTCCTCCCCTTCACTAAAGGGAATCTAAAACAAGTGGGCACAGATTTAAAGTGAGAGGGGAAAGGTTTAAGAGCCATGGGGCACCTTCTTTTCACAGACAACTGTAGGTAGAGATTATGGAAGTAGTCCAAGCAGAGACTAGTGTGATGTTAAGACTGACAACAGGAACTTGAATAAGAGCAGTTTTGAGCAGCAGAATACAAGAAAATAGAACTAGCTTTGAAGGCATGAATAAGTTGAGTCAAAGGCCTTATTTCAATGCTATTGAACTCTCCAACTAACTGCATCATCCCTTTTAGGGAATAATGCAGTTATATCCCAAATTATGGCTCATCACAATGAAAACAAAACCTTTTGAAAGTGTTTTTATGACTTGCAGTTTGCAATAATAAATCTTCTGCTGTCAAGATGACAGCATCCTGCCAATTTGGTGCATGATAAACTATTGAGATGAAAGACTGTTACACTAGCCCTTTCCATGCACAAAAATAATCCTTTTCAACACATGCTTTCTTATAAGAACATGCAAGATGTTTTGCCAGGTAGTTCTCCATGTGCCATCCACATTGCCAATTTACCATCATTCCTGGTAATCTCAATGTCAGCAAACAGGCCGATCTTTATGATTTGCCATAGAAGGCCCAGCACCAGGTGGTGTCTCCCTTCCTTGAGATCTTCTGCACCAATGTTCACCACAGTACAGCCGATGGCAGAGGCAGAATTCAAAGCGAGGTTCAGATTTTCCTATGGGAGAATTCATTCAAGCTCAAACTACATGGTTTAAAATCACTTCTTTTAATAATAAATTTAAAACAGCAGCATTAGAATATTGATAACAAGACACTTTTTTCCTGGGAATTGTATCTGAAGACTTCCTTTCTATGGAGAGTTATGTCGGAGGTTAAAACATTAAATATTGGAGAATTGAAAAGTTGACCATTCTCTCCACAGACACTGCCTCATCTGTTGAGTATTTCCAGCATGTTCACTTTTAGTTTGATTTCCAACACCTGCAGTTTGTCCCCCAAGCTAATTATGAAGGCTACTCTGCACTTTCATCCCACTATCCATCTTTAGCAGCAAAAAGCTATTCAATACAATCTCCGAGTTAAAGTAAAAGGAATTATAATCTGGAATTAATTGGTTCATTACCAGTAGATACCAATGAAATTATATGTAATAGGCATCAAATATGACCTTTGATGGAAGGATTCTACTTACAGAAATTCTGAATGGAGTCAGCTTCTTGTTAATTACGCGCTCATCAATTGTTTCTGGTTGGGATAAATTTATCATTTTGCTGTAGAAAGAGGAGATTTTTGATCAGATGATTCAATGACAACCCGAAATGAAAAATTATGTCAGGTTACCAAATATTATGAATGCACTTTATAAGAGTGTGCTCACTGGCACAGCAGTAAGTTGAAGATGGGTCATTACTGAGTGTGCATGCATGTAGGAGGCATGACATTATCTAGAATGTCACCTAAACCACTGAAGACAAAGGGCCTCTCTTGGAACAAAAGCAAAAGGAAAATTAATCTTGTAAACTCCATTTTTTTTCCTCAATCACAGGCTCTGAAAAATGGCTGCAACTGAAAACTGAAGTCCAAAGCTCACTTGAAATTGAACAATTGGCAGAGGGCTTCTTGGTGAGGAAGTGGGAACGAAAATCAGGGAGAAGCAAAGTCAGAAGGAACCTTCAGTTGAGTAAAAGATACCAGCAAGGAAGATAGCTCCCTCTCTCCCTCACTGACATTCCTGGTTATCAAGGAAGATAACCCCCTCCCTCACTGACATTCCTGGTCATCAAGGAAGATAACCCCCTCCCTCACTGACATTCCTGGTCATCAAGGAAGATAACCCCCTCCCTCACTGACATTCCTGGTCATCAAGGAAGATAACCCCCTCCCTCACTGACATTCCTGGTCATCAAGGAAGATAACCCCCTCCCTCACTGACATTCCTGGTCATCAAGGAAGATAACCCCCTCCCTCACTGACATTCCTGGTCATCAAGGAAGATAACCCCCTCCCTCACTGACATTCCTGGTCATCAAGGAAGATAACCCCCTCCCTCACTGACATTCCTGGTCATCAAGGAAGATAACCCCCTCCCTCACTGACATTCCTGGTCATCAAGTCTGTAAAGGGGCAGAGGTGAATGACAGAACAGACATGTGGAGGCCATTCTTCAAATGGTGCTGATGGGAAGGGCATATAGTCTCTTGGCTCTAAGGCAACCATATTGTATGTGTATATGTAAAGAAACAATCAACTTTTAAAACCACATGCAAACTTGGTTTCAACGACAGACTGGCTTCTGGGCTCACTGAGCTGGTGTCTGGACTTGGCTGTTAAATCTCTCCTCTTGACATACAAAGTTCATGGGATGAATGTTTAATTAGGTGGTCTTTTATAATATGATGGGGTGCACAAGTTTGCCTTACATATTGTCAGGTCAAGAACTGAAGAGACCCCCGTATTGTTTTTTTTAAAAATTATACATCTCAAAAAAATGCACATGCATATCGAGTTTATTGAAGTATGTGGCTTTACCATTTCAGATGTCAGACTACATACGTGACATAACACAAGATTCCTTTTTCCTGCAGGCACACAGAATTACCACTAATTGGTAATGGAAAAAATAAATTGTACACAGCATAAATGTAAACAAATAAAAGAACTATCAATATAACAAATGTAAACAAACTGTCTGCAATACAGAAAAAAAATCAATGAAGTGTAAAGAGTCCTTAAATGAGTCCTGAATTGAGTTTGATGGTGGAGGGGGGGGAAGCAGCTGTTCCCAAACCTCGTGGTGCAAGTCTTGTTGCACCTCAACCGCTTTCCTGATGGCAGTAGTGAGAACAGAGCAATACAATGTTCCCTGTAGATGTACTCAATAGAGGGGTGGATTTTGCCTGTGATGTCCTGGGCTGTGTCCACTACCTTATGGAGGACTTTGTGCTCAGGGGGTATTGGTGTTATCATTTCCAAACCATGATGCACTTTCCACCACCCCTTTGTAGAAACTTGCCAGGGTTTCATACCAAATCTCTGCAAACTATATCTGATAAAGATGATAGATTATATTATCTCAGTCACATGTTCAAAATACTGTTAAATCAACACATGCATTAGTGTCATCAAGTTTGTGTACAAAGCCACTTCGTCTCTTTGAACAGTGCACCATTCAAGTGTTTGCAAGGCTGTTACACAGGGCCCAGACCCTCAGCAGCCAGTGACAACAGGATTTTAATTGGCTGACCTTGCTTTCTCTCTCCCCTTTCCCCCCAACCCCTCCACAAAGCCAACACTTTGGTTTCACAGCTTTAGTGCCACTCTCAACATACTCCCCACCAACATGCAATGCATCACATGGCAGTATTTACTGACAAACAACTCCATGTAGTTGAAGTCCAAAGTGTGTTTTTCATTTGACTGATGACCTCTCTCCAGCTCTCGACACTAGTCTCAGTGTGAGCTTCTGTCCAGATTGAGCATAAACCTCCCCTCCCACCCACTCAAAGAGAGCTACTTGACCAAAACCAGCATCACCTCCAAGAGGGAGTCTGTGGAAGTAACAATATTAAAGGAGCAAATGTAAATCAGTGACATTACAAGCTTCAATATTTTATGATTTTATCATAAAAGGTTAAGAAAATAAAGTTACCAAAGAAGAATTCCATCACCAACTGCACTAAAGAGACTGTCATTGTCGGCATTCATGGGAATCAAATGCTGGCAATCAGGATCATCTTCTAGTGCTTTGTTAATCCAATTAACAAAAGCCACCTTCTCTTCCTCTGGAATTTAAGAGAATTTTTTTTCAGGACTTTCTGGTCATATTCAATAAAGCATTGCAATTAGGAAGCATATATTTATGAAACAGAAAAAAGTTATCTTCTTGAATAAAATTACACTTTGCAATGGTTTAAAGGACTGAATGTTTGTCAGACGTTCCACGTATGCACAGGCAAGGGCTGAAAACAACTCCCGACCGTAGCCAAAAATACTGCTAAGTTACAGCAATACGAAATCTTGTAGAACTTTATTCCTCTTGAAATGTGGCACCATTGGTTTCATCTAATGAAATCCTATCACAATTATCTTGGGTTTGTCTCTTTTATTCACTTCAGTAAACTATGCATTATAGAAATCTTTTCTAGTTTTAGCAAAGAGATGCCAAAAAAACCCAAAAATGTTGTAAGGAACTGCCTTTAAGAAATTAAATTTGTTTTGTTTATTAGAAATTCCCCTCCTGTTTGGAGAAGGTGCACCATTTTAAGAATATTCCTTTAATTCACAAGTTGTCACATGTAATTTTCCATTAGTTTGGGCAAATCAAGTGGCCGAAGGTTGGTTTTTTTTAAAATATATAAAAGTTCCAAAATCTGTTAACACCATCTGGACAACTCTCATCTTGGCTGAGGCAAAAAAAAGCTCTGGCTTAGAAAGCACCACTTTAGAAAAGCCGTGTGCATTATTACAAAGCAAGAGATATTCAAATCAAAGCAGAAGAGGGGGCTGAAAATTTCTCTTTTTTAATGTAGCATTGGGTAAATGCCTCTGGTTCAATGAACGTCGACAGATGCCAGAATGCTCCCACTTGCATTACCTTAATATTCAAAAAGCTGGATCTTTCAACTTTTAAAAGTTACTGTTCAAGAAATTGCAAGCATTTTTTTTTTTAAAAAATCAGTACTTTTCATGCTGCAAGAAACTTGAGTAAAAGCTAGAGTTAATTTGGCACTTCACATCAAATAGAGTGAAGAGGATAAATCAGGGTGCAGTTATAACACCAAAACCCATTTTAAAATCCTGCTGTCTACGCAACAACAGGACCGAGTGGTCAAGTGTTCCACAATTATTTTTAACTATCAAGAAACAGTGCATTACGATTTTAAATAGAAATTTTAGGTTTGCGTGCTCCACAATTAGGAAGCAATGTTTACCCTCTCAAGGATGCTCCAGGAAAGTGCACACCATTCCTCAAAGCCAGCCCACAAAATGAGGAAAGAAAAAAAAAAGTAGGTTGTTCCAATAAACAGGAGACTAGAGTTGGGGAAAAAACAAGGTTAGCAATCCTGTTCATGTAATGGGGGTAACTGAACTCATGCGTACATGAAAATTAAAAAGTTGAGGATAACTTTCAGCTTTGTCTCCCTCCCCCACGCGCCCCCCACCCCCAAGAACACGTTAGGTGGCCCTTGTCTAAACATAGGACTGCGCATTCAACTGCTTTTGTTTCTCTATCAGGGCTGAGCTTCAGGAATGATCGATTTCTCAGCCAGCCAAACCACAAGAAAATAATTTGAAATGAATCATGTTGCAGTGCTTAATCACAGCTGGCAGAAAATAAACTTTCTCCAATCCCTCTGTTGTCAAAGTTTCCGCAGCTTTGTGGTTCTGGAAGTGGGGGGTGAAATCACAAGAGCAGCTCCCACAGAGAGAAAGAAAATTTACATGGAGTATTCAGAATAAAGAATTTAACATGAACAAATTATATTTTGCCTTTTGTTACTGACACCACTGCTTTAATGTGCAGAAATGTTTTGCATTTCCTTTAATCTTGATCTTTATTTTCCCCTCTTGAGAGGAGATCGGTCCTTCTGCTCAGAACTCCAAGTGCTTTTCTCGTCGTGATGCAAGCTTAGGCCGCATGTTAGAGTGGCACAGAGTCCCCCTTCATGGGTCTCAGCGCATGAAGCTTAGTAGCTGTAGCATCCTCCCCTCAAAGTAGCAAGCTACAATTTTTTCCCTTTAAACCCAAAATGTAAATGATTAGAGAAAACACATTTAACCAATGCCTTGTCTGCCCTTGCACATCACTAATACAAAGAGCAGAGGAGATGTCTACCGCCTCCGACAATATTTTTAGCTTAGCCAACTAAAACAGAGGAAACACACAAACACTGAAGAAATCAATGTTTCGAGCCCAAGCTCTTCAAGGTGCAAGTAAAAAGCAGGTAGACATCTTTAAAAACAAGAGATGAAGGGGGAAGAATGGAGGGGGGGAAGGAAGGGAAATGGGAAAGAGTCCAGCCTGAATGTTTATTCTGAGGAAAGATCATTATCCTGAAAGTGTTTTGATCTTCCCAGATACTGCCTAGTGTTAGTGGGTGTGATAGTACAGATTCTATCACCAATGTGTACATGTACAGATTATAGTGTCGGATGACTGTGATTGGCTGAGAGCGTAGCCACGCCTACTAGCAGGTCTTAAACGATTGCTCCTGGCCAAATTGGGAAGCAGGCTGAGGTTACCAGAAGGAAGCAGCTTTGAATATGTGATTACAGACACAATGACAATTAAAAGATTTATAACATGTACATCAAGCTGCAAGAGAAAGAGAACGATGAAATAAGATGCAAACTCAAACAAAAGTGGGAACAAGATCGAAACATAGATCAAAAATGAAAAATGGGAAAAGCTATGCTCCGGAACTATGAGAAATACAATTAACATGAGGTTACGCATGTTACAATACAATTGGTTACACAGGCTGTGTCCAAAAATCGTAACGCCCCATAAGTTAAATAAATGGGACCCAACAGTATCAGATAGATGTTTTCACTGCAAGAAGGAAACAGGAACAACAGTACATGCAATTTGGGCAAGTGAGAAAGTGGAAAAGTTTTGGGAAGATCTAAATCAGGTATTAAATAAAATCACAAAAAGCAACATACCAAAAAATCCAGAGATCTTTCTTCTAAGTAATATAAGAAAAAACTAGACCTCAAATTGGATGAAGCACAAAAAAGATTTATTATGATAGCCTTAGCTGAAGCAAAAAAATTTATGATGTCAACCTGGAAATCAGGAGAGAGCCTGAGAGTACAGCAATGGAACATAGAAATGAATAAATGTATTCCATTGGAAAAAATAACATACAATTTAAAAAATAAAGTCACAGTATTCAAACAAATTTGGGAAACATACATGGAAGACAACAGAGGGCCGACCGCAGACCTCCACCCCCTAAAATGATAGAAGACGAAATGGACTGACACAGTGTGTAAAAGTAGATGACACAATTTTCTTGTTTATTGTTATTGTGTGATGACATTGTTTAATGGGTTTATTGTATTGTGTATGTTGAATGTTTAGTGGGTAGGGAGGGGGGTGGGAAGGAGGGAGGGAAGGGAGGGGGGAAAGGGGAGAAAATGACATGTATATTCAAGAGGGAAATGTTTGTGTGTATTTTGGTTAATATGGTTCATAGTGTGAAAAAATTTTTTAAATTTAAAAAGGATTGCTCTTAGCCAGACCAGGTCATTCTGGACTGGTTGACCTACATGTGATATGGTCCAGTCTTTTAGTTAATAAAAGCCTTGGTTTGGATCAACAAGTCTTTGGTTCTTTCGACGCGCTCTGCAGTGGGCAGTAATGCCATTGCCCAACATGCTCTTCACAAGCCCAATACATCTGTCATGAAATGAGCCTTGATACAAACAAGATAAAGTTGCAAGCACATGCATGAATGAGGAACAATTCCATCAAGCAAACTGTTTCCCATGTGGATTTTGAATAGACATTGAGAGACTGATGCCATTCTGTTCCCAACAACTCAATTTTGTTACTGCAACTTCCCCTCATGTGGCTCTCAATTACCTTACAAAAACACCCAGAGACCCTCTGCTCCTTCAGCCTTGGATTTTGTGGAGTCACTATGCAAGAAATAGATTTTTCCTTCAAGATGGTCCTCAAAATTTAAAAAAAAAAATGAATGAAACACAAAAGGCTGCAAATGCTGTGATTGTAGTAAAAATCAACTGAAATTCTGGAGTAATGTTCCTGAATTAACTGGACAATCACAGCATGTTCTTCAAGTTGAAGAGGTTTAAAAAAAAAATAATTCACTACAGAAAGGAGGAGAGGCAAATGAGCCAAAAACCAGGGCAATGACTGTAAATCATCATGGGTAGTTATTGCCTTTTTCTGACATCAACTTTCTCCAATACATTCCAATCTCATTTTAGATTCACAAGCATCCATTCTTGCACATTGAGAATAGGCATCATTTCTCCCCACGACTAATCCTGACTGTCAGTACAGTGATGTTTGTACAAGCAAAAATCATAACTGGCCTACCAATTAAAAGCATAACTACAAAATTCTGTAGACAGCATGGTTGAAATAAACAATGCTGGGGAGGCTCAGCAGGTCAAACAAGCTCGAAACATCAGCCCTTTTGTTGTGATGCTTGCTGGCTTTTTCCTCAAACTTTGAGGGGTTCAAGCCTGAAACATCAGTCCTTCTTTCTCCACTCATCATCTCCTGCTTTGCCACCCCCCCCCACCCCCCTTTTGTTCAGATGATTGCCAGCATTTTCTCAAGTCCAAAACATCACTTCTGTATCTTTGCTTCAAAGGTCAGTGTTTGACCTGCTGAGGTTCTCCAGAAATTTGTGCTTTTAAACCACACAATAAAAAGCATTAGGAAATCTTCTGTCTACCATTGACTCTTGGTAGTCAAGGCTCAAACCTGTAGAACCAACTAAATGAAATTTTAATTCATACATGAAGAAAGCGTTTAAATTTCTCATTCTGTTCTGAAGGCAGTTCTAAATTGTTTTGAGCAAAGAAATGTATTATTCCTAAACCTAGTGCCAAAAGATTAGAAAGTACAATCAATTCATTCGTTATTTATGATGAAGTTCAAATGAATTTCCACAGAGACAGTTTTTTTTTTTAAATTACATTCACCACACAATGGGCCCAATAAGATAGTCAATAATCATGTGGGAAAATAAAAATTTCTATCGGGAAATGTAACAAAGAATCATTAAACCAGTTTCCATGACACACTTGGAGCTACAAAACTTAATGAAGTTATGCCTACTTGTCTCCACTGATGATGTGCAAGAAGCACACCTTTGTGTGCTCATTATTCAACCGCAGCTACAAGCTGCTTGACCTTCTTGGATACATTAAAAAGAATATGACTGCATTGGCTGTTAAGGAGGAGAGATTGAGTTTAAGAGGATGGGTAAATAATAACTGGTATGCAAGGGGAACATGTAGATGGACAGACAAGAACACAAGGACATAGTACAAGAAAGATAATTAGCAAAAGGACCAAAAATGCCCGCAAACTGTACATTTTAAAAATGAAACAATAGGTCAAGATCTGGAAGGCAAACCCAGAGGTTATGGAGGCAGATTCTATTGCAAAGTTCAAAGGAGAGCTTGAATAGTTCTTGAAAAGAAATGCAGAGTTATAGAGAAAGACAAGGAGAGGGAGATGCAGAAGGTTGCACTTGTACAGAAGTGGCAATAAGTTCAACAAGCCAAATAGCCTCTTTGCACAATCTTTCTGTGATGTGCCTTGATCAGACAGCTGGTAAATTTGAAAGGTTATGCAGAAAGATTTCCCCCCCCACCCCTTTTAGATTGAACTTGGAACCCCAAGGCCAACATCAGAGACTCACTCAACCCATTGTTTAAACCTGGATCTTTATGGGTATCTTTGGGTGACACAGGTTTGTGGGCCAGAAGGGCCATTACTATACTGCATCTCAACATGAAAGTTAAAAGAATCAAAATTAAATTCTCCAGAGAAGCAAAAAGATAAAATTCACACAAATGACGTTTCCAACTAATTGCCCATCCTCGCCTCCAAGAGCTCAGATTTGTTCTAGAGGCAACTAGGTTATGTACCTTCATAAGAATGTTGGGTCCCTTCAGAGGACCTGTCAGACGTGCCACCAATCGCACAAATCCCCTCTTTTTTGTTGATGGCTTTTCTGAATGATTTGCTGATCTCCTTATCTTTGAGATCATGGATGACCTGAAAATCAAGAGATTTGATTCAGGAGTGGAGGCAAAACAATACTTAATGTTTTTCCTGGACTGCTTGAAACCAAGCAGCAAGAACAATGATTTTTCTAATTTTAGGTAACCCCTCGCCCATCAGACTCCACTATTCCCATCTCTGCTTATTATTTCTCTTCCCCCTCCAACAAACCCACCTGCCCCCTTGCCAATGGTTTTCTCACTACCTGTCTATCCACGTCCCATACCTTCCATTCTCTACTCAATCAACATCACCCCCCCCCCCCCCCCACCTCTCAGCTTTCCTCATATGCAATTTCACTTATTCTGCCTTGGTTTTTAAATGAAGTATTCAGAACTGAATTGTTGACTTTTGCTGTTTGACCGGTTGAGTTCCTCCAGCAATTCTTTGCTTAAAACGGTGCTCAACTCAGGTGCCAATGGAGTAAGTAATAAATTGAAGGCCAACAAACCAAATGGAAATGTCACTTTATTGATTAAATTGAAGGGATTTAATTGTTGGAAAAAATTTATGCATTGGAAGTAGGATAAACTCCCTTTGTAACATTGACCATAGCTGAAAACTCTCCCACAGAGATGAGCATTTTGATCAATGTATGCTTTCGAATTCAGTCAATGAGAAACAGCAAAGAAAATCCAGGTTCGGGGGATACCTGGACTTGAGTGGTCCTGGTCATTTCGGTTTAGTCACTAGATCCCAAAGAAATAGACATGTACAACAAAAAATCCTCCCTTTCTCTTCAAAGCTTTTAGAAATGGAGTTGTTAATTGACAGTTACTTTCAGTGGCATGTGTTTCTTCTGGGCGCTCCAGTTTCTTAGCACATCCCAAAGATGCGTTCGTAGGCTAACTGACTGCAGTAAATTGTCCCAAAATGTAGACCAACAAGGAAGTGAATCAACAGGAGTTGATGGGAGTTGAAGAGGTGCAAGGAAATAGGAGAAGGGGAGAAACCGGTCAAATGAGACAATTGTCCTGGGATCGGACCTAAAGGATGAAACAAACTGATTCTATGTCAATTTAAGTGTCACACGAGGAAAACCGAATAAGCAAGAGCACAAAAATGAATGGATAGGTAACTCACCGTAACAAATTCCTCAAAACTAATCCTTCCATCCTCAGAATGATCTCCCACTGCTAGAATTTGTTCCACAATTTCACGTACTTTGTAACCAGGTAGAGGATGATTTGCCTCCTTAAAGAGATCTTGAAGTTCATAATCACTGATATAACCGGAATTGTCAAGATCTAGTTTTTAAAAAATCTAGTTTAAGCAATGCGCAGCAGTAAAGCCAATCGACTTCAAACACCGAAGACCATTTCTTAAAGATCATTCACTTGCTACTTCAACATTTTAGATAAACCAGGAGCTGTTTGCCATGGTAGAAAAAAAATCAGAATTGTGTGCATTAAAATAAATATTTTGATGAAATTGTAGCACAAGGGGTGAACAGTATGCAGATTGGTGCATTTAGAAAGTGTTAAGCTCCTTAACATTCTGGTAGTGAAAGCAGCTTCACCCAATCAATGTAGCTTCACCAGAATTTTAAAAGGTATCTCAAACTCTGATAGCACCTGAAAAGTGGTACCTATTTTGTTAAATGCTTCTTTCATTTCTTCCAGCTCTTCATGAGAGATCTGTGTTGTGTGGTTTTCCATCTTGAGCCAATATGAAAGCTCTTCAAACCTGAATTTGAGCAGAAAGTCAGTTGAAGGTGTTATGGATCTGTTAAGGTTAAATTATATTTCTTCCAAAAATGTCTTAAAGTAAATTGGGGTTAAAATATTGTATACATGTTCTTAGTAAGTTAGTTGTGGGCTGGTACAGGGTCACACATCGATCACAGCACATTCACAGAGAACCATTGTACCCAGATAGTTTTCAGAGTCCCAGAATCTTGGAAAGAACTAAATGGATCTGAAATGGTTCTTAATTATTCAATAACAATGGAGTGTTTGCTTTAGTAAAAACTGAAGCCATGTGTTTTTAAACAAAATGACTGAACTCTCTTGAACAGAGATTAGGTCAGAGGTTGTTATAGATATGGAGTGGTATTGAAGAACAAAATTTTGGTAGGAAATAAAACTGAGTCATGTGGTTTCCAAGAAAGGATGGACCTCAATGATGCAACTGTCACATCATTTTGGAGAACTATATTATTTAATTCAGACATTTTTGGATCAGTTCAGTTTGGAGTATAAAAGTCAAAACCCTGTGACACACAGGAGTTGGAACCTTAGTGGCTTTTGAAATAAGACCATTTTGCTGTCTCTTTGTAAAAGTGGTCCATTTTTGTATGATCACTTCGTTTAACCCTCGTCTGGGTTCACGAATTAATCATGGAAGAAAACAACCTCATTTGCTCTTTGAAGAGGACAGATTCCAAAAATCTTCAGTAAAAAGATTTGATCCTCGGAAGAAAGGAATTATATTTTCCTTTTCACAGGAGAATCAGTGGTGGCTCAAATGATGGTCACTATTTAAGGAATATCAAGACATCAAATAAATTGAGTAAAGAGGCTTGAAGATGTGATGTTTGAAAATGTTCTATAATATTTCTGAACTGAGAATTTAAGACAAGACTAAAATGATGCTGAAGTTTTAAAAATTGACTTTTCAGAGATAGACTTCAATTACACACCCACACAGATTTTATATTAGTACATAGTGGGGTTAAATTTAAAGTTTTATCGATAAGAAATATTATGTTATTAGTAGCTTAATTAAAACTTATTTTCAGTTTACCATTGTCTGGTGAATTTTCCATTGCTATTAGTTTGTGCTAACAAATTCCCTTTAGTCCCAAACAAAAAATTAAAAGGGATGTTAGTTTGTACCAAAGGTTTCAAATTATTTTAAAAATTATGGATGAAACAGGATATACAAGACCGATTAGTGTTTTGAAAAGGAGTGTCTGTTAGCTTTCAGACCAGTTACTAGCAGGGCTGTTAGTCATATTTGGGTGTGATCAATAGCCTGTCCTTGGCAATGTTTCTTGATGTTTAAGTTTTATAATTTTATTTCTGCATGATCACGCAACTTTGCACTGCACGCTCTTCCCATGAAATGACAGTACATGTCAATCACAAAATTGGACAGACTCTTCACTTTCAGCCTTTTTTTTTTATATAAAAGCTATTGCAAACCCCAAAAATTAGACTGCAACTTGAAAATACAATAGATCAGATGTAACTGAACCACAAATTTAACCAATCACCTCACTGATGTATCCCAAACACTAACCCTCATTGATTTCACAATGTTTCCAGTTGCAATGCACAAGCAAAGCACCCATTGTGCATCCATTTACTTCAAATGACAACAGGCCAGCTAAAATGCTACTGGCCAAAAAAAAATCATTAAGCAGGGAGCAAAAGGATTTAAATGGATTACAATTGCTAATTTGTGTACTTCAATTGCCAAATTTTTAAGATTACTGTGTCCACCCACAAATGCATGCCTACTTGCTTGCAGTTCAGGAATAGCAAGCACTTAGGCAAGATTCATGTATTCAAGAGTTGAGCTTGGACATGAATTGATAATTGTAAAATTGGTGCCTTTTTCATCCTAGCCTAATGTATTCAAAGACGATTTTTCATAATTTCAAAACAGTTTCTGTACATTTATTGCACAGCATCTAATATTTATAGATGTTGAAATATTTGCAGATATGGAAAGAGATTCACGATGCACAAACATTACCATCCATATTCTAAAATAACTTTCACCGCTGAAGTGTTACAGTCCTTTTAATTTTGTTTTGATGTTTATAATGCATCCTTTAAATAAGGAACGGCTTAGATCAAAAAAAATTAAATAGGCACAAAAGTGCTAGATATTGTGATTAATCAAGAAGGCCAAGTGTGGTGTGAAAAATGTTTTCAGAAAGCCATCGACAATTATACTTATTCTACTCAATACAAAACTTTTGCTTAAGTTTTCATGATAGATTCACATCAAGTTAATTTGCAAATCTTCCACTTGGAATTTAACAGTTTTCCATCCCATTCCATTCTCTGTCATAACTGGCCTGCAGACAGAATCCCAACAAGAATTTATCAGCTTTGCTCCTTGACAAGCAGATTGGTTTTAAAATTTACAAATCCACATAATCCTGAATGATGAAAATATAGAGGACGAGAGAAAACACCATAGGACAGGAAAGCAGAGCATTCATCTGAATGAGATATCAGAGCACTGAGGGGCATCACGACAAGGTGCATAATGGTGGCAATGCTGTTAAATAGAAATTAATGTAACAATGTACAGTGATACAAAACTAAGTGTGTGGAGAGACCGAATGATTTTTTTTGTAAAATACTGGATATTGTGAATAAAGTCTATTTTTGGTTTTGAAAATAATCAGGGTGTAACAAGAACATGAACATGAAGCGCACGACTTGGAGCTTTGCAGTCCAATTTACAACGAGTTCATTGGCTATAATTAACAATAGCATCGTTCTATACATGGTCAACCTTCATTTGTTGCCTGTTTTATATCAGATTTAAAATACTTGACACCCAATATTTTGATCTCAGACATTGTTCAAAAAGCAAAACAAAAAAATCCCCCAAACTCGTGCTCAGTTAGTTTTCAAGAGAAACACAAGATTAATTTTAAATTTTGTCTACTCCTACTTATACCATTCAAAACTCCAGACAATTAATTAATCCAATGTCTTTTGGCACATCTAGCCACATAGTCTCAGATTGAAGAATCTTGCTGTTATTTGAGGTAGGTTTTTTTTTTAAATATATAAATGTTTTTCATATCCACCCCTGGACTTGCTTCGATTTTGAAAATTCCCCCTCCAAACAACATTGCTAGATATCGCACATCGACCAGGTTGATTGCAAATTAATTTACCAGTTTAAGTTATGCCATTGGAATGGGGTGGGGGGGTGGGGGGGCGAGGTGGAGGAGAGGAGAGAAAAGAACCATACAAGGATTGAGCCAGTGGTGAAAATGAGAATTTCCAAACAGGGATCCAAAGTTCTGAGATTTTGCTTGACAAACTTTCTGCTTATTCCATCCTGTACATTATACAAGTCTCAAAAACATTAAAAATAGCTTTCCTTTCATACTTGATTGGGCACATTAAGGCACTTAAAGCCCAGACTGGAAATGTTCTTGTTTTTAGATCAATTCACAAATGTTTTAATGGATTATGTCAAAAAAAAATTCCTTAAATAAACCATTGCACCATCATCTAGCATAAAATGCTCAGAGGTTTAACGTGATAATTTTGGTAATACAGTAAAGCTCAGCATAATTGGGAAGGAAAAAATTACAACACATTAGCCCCTTTCACCCCACCAAATAGGCCATTCAGTGTCCTGGGATTGGAATGGGGAGGTGGGGGGGGGGGGTTCACTTTTCACACTTGAAAACTCCTAACTGGGACACTGAACACTTCTCACACTTGCAAGGAGCCATTCCAGGTTAGGACTGTTCTACCTTCTGATCATGTCCTGCCCTAAATCCTGATCAATGTATTATGATCTTGTATTTCAACAAAATTAATCATGCCTTATTATAACATAATTAAGCTTTATGTAAAGCACAATATGATCCCTTCAGCCTGTTGTGCCAACCTATATAAACCTTTATATGGGACCATGGGAAAGTGCAAGCAACAAACAGTAATAGCTGGAATTTTTTTTTTTTTAAATATAAGTGGGAAAGTTGGTGGCAATAGTGGACATTTAAAAAAACAGCATGGGAAAATTGTTAGTGCTACACCACACAATTTATAAAGACCATGGGGGGAGCAATGGCAGACCTGCCCTCCCAGAATTCCATGCAGCAGGGAAAAGGCTGTATACATGCATGGAGCATTCATAGAGGGGCTTCTCTGTTGCACAGCATTCTGGGAAGTCAGGTCCACCACTGCTTCCCTCCATGGTCTATAAACTGTATGCTATAGCGCTACCAATTTTCCCCACGCTGTTTAAAAATTGTCCACTATTGCTATTTATTTCCTCTCTCCCCCATGGCTTTACCCTTCATTTTAATCTTCTAATCTTCATTTTAAACTTGGGTTATTTCAATCCCACAAGGAATTATCCGTTTCACACTTGCTCAATTGTAATGCAATCATCTGCCGATGCCAGGGATTGTATAGGGGTGGGGGGGGGGGGAGAGCAGGGGAGGGTCAAGGACATCATCTCACCGCCATCCAGCTGATTTTGCTTTCACTCCAGGCACTTTAAAGGTTGACTGGCAGTTAATTTCTGGGATCACGTGCAAGTGTGAAAGGGACGACTGGTTGGCTGCTTTGGGTAAAATGAGAAAATACCCCCAATTTAAGAATGTTCGAATACTCTCTGCTTGAAAAACCTTGGGAGCAAAACTACACTCCAAGCAAAATGAGAAAAAAAATGAAACTCAGAAGCCTTAAAATGGGAACCGTTATCACACTGGGATTCAATTAAGCCTCAATGTTGCAATAAAATAATTGCAATGATTAAAGTTCCTTTTCATATTTCTCAACCTGATGTCATAGAACACACATAGAAAACTAAAATTGGTAATAGCAGCATCTCCATGCTCGATGACCTTTGATACTATGATAATTGTGCTTCAATACAAGTTAACTGTTATGTGACAAGCAGTCTGAACTTGGGAGTCCAGAGTGTAAGGAAGCAGTTGGAACTTAAGCTCATCTCAAGGAGGACAGAGGATTTCAAAATCTAAATTGGATGGATACTCTACTATATTCGTCAACAGTTCACTGAAAGCAATGACTTTACGGAGCTTATTAAAATCGGCAATCCTCGGATAAATGATGATTCTGTAGTCACGGCAACAGAGTTCTAAAGGCGAACCAAACAACTATCCCTTCACCCAACCAATATAATTTAAAGGCAAACAATAATCAAACAAGATCTTTCTCTGGTACTGGTCTAAAACTCTGCAGAACTGCAGCCTGGAAAGTTATATTACACAGTTCTAAAAACCGAGCATGTTAGACTGCCTCTTTGTCATATTTACAAATCTCATTACAATGCAATTAGTGACAGATTTTTTGAGAACATTAGTGCTCTCGTAGTATGTCAAATGTTGCCTGATGATGCACCTGGTAAGTGCCTTGCAATGTTGTTTGTTAAAGGCGCCACATCTAGCAAACACTTGCATGGTTCTAATGCAAAGAGAGATCAAAGATCAGAGATGGAGAATATTTCAAGCCGAAGTTCCACAACTACTAGTAGCAATGACCCATCTGAAGATCATCTAGAAAACTAACAATACCACGGTAGTGGGCTGTATAAAAAGTGACGAGTCAGCATTCAGGAGAGAGATTGAAAACTTGGCTGAATGATGCACCAACTACAACCTCACACACATTAGGGTTGCAAGGGCATGCCAGAGACCAAAAGGCCAATGTGCTTGATGTCAGTTGTAGGAAATTGCTGGAGGGGATTCTAAGTGACAGGACCTACCAGCATCTGAATGGGCAGGGGCCAGCTGGAGGTTGCAGCATGGTTAATGTAGTGGTTAGTGCAATGCTAATGCAGTGCCAGTGAGCCTGGTTAAAATCTGCATCTAAGAAATCTGCATGTTCTTCATGTAACTATAGGGGTTCCTTCCAGGTGCTCCAGTTTCTTTCCACTTTTCAATACATACAAGGTTTGGAGGTTAATTTGAGTATTTCGATGGCACAGACTTTTAAATAAATAGATAAAATAAAAATTGATACATGCAAATATGCTTTAGCATGGCTTCATGCAAGGGAGTGTCTCATAAATCTGAATCTTGTTTTTAAATTACCTTCAGTTGGTCAGCCAAGATTATTTACATGCTCAAAACAGACCTCTCATTCAAAACATCAAGCACATTACAATGAAGCCTCCCATAAATGCAAAAGTGTATCAGTTCACAAACCACACCTCATCCATTAGCCACCAGCTGCAGTATCTCTGTTCCCACTAGGAACCCAAAGAAACAGAAGTCATTCCCAATTCCCAGAGACTAACCAAAGAAAATGACTGCCCTTCAGGTTTTATGAATCTATTGCAAAAATGCGTCAAATAGGTCTGAAGAGCAGTTAAGAAAATTCTTGTATTGACCTCCAATAAACAGCCCAAAAGCCATCGTGTGGAAGGTAGCAATAGTTCTCCTGAGACGTGGTCGATTTCCTTCTAAACTGGATGCAAGTCAAAAACACCATCAATTAATAATGTAATCTATTTTAAGGGCTTTGCTCAATTTGCAAGGCAAGGATTTCATTATCTAAGTAAAGGGAAAATAGATTAGAGGACATCACTGATTTGCAATTGCTTGGTTAATTTGGAGATTAACTTGTGGTTTGGGAATTATTTTATAATTTGGGGCAGACAAATAAGTAAATTTTGCATTTATTTCAGAAAATATAACCATGTACACTAATATTAATTTCTACATCAGTAAACTATACTGCACTTCCAAATCATTTAAAATCACCAGGAACTGTCCATTGGAAAATGAAGAAACCAAAAGCAAAATATGGAATTAAATTCTGTGTGTATTCTTCTAATTGCAGATATTCTCGGTCACCTAAATAAGTGACCTCAACTAGCAGCACACATCAATCCACACTTATTCATGTAGCTGCAACGGAACACATTCTTGATGTTCATGAAAATGTCCATACATCTTGAGTGTGCAGCTTCTGGCCTCAGTCAAATCTACATGATAGTATTCATCAGTTTACAATCTATTTTGTGTAAAAATTAGTTTTGTATACTATTTGCCAGCTAACCCTAGAATAGATGTCAAGGGAAAGCACATCCTAGATATGCATCTCCTGCAGTTGGAGTAACAAGTTCCAATAATCAGATTTTTTTTATATAAAGTGATGAGATTTTTGACCAAAACTACCCTGCTGTCTCAACAATGCACAGACGTAGCACCTACATACTCTTGTGTGAGAGCTCGGTTCCTTACTGTGCCAGGTGCAGAAAATTGGGAAAAGTCATGGATTAATTACCGCCTCTTGGAATGATCCAAGAATTGGAAATTCAGTGAAATGGTATGATCTAGTGAACATTGAGGGAAAACCAGAAGAGGAGAGGGTGAGCAAATTTAAGTTTTTTTGGAGTCACCATCTCAGGAGGATCTTTCCTGGTCTCCACATATGAAGAAAGCACATCAGTGCCTCCACTTCCTCAGGAGTTTGCAGAGGTTTGGTATGACATCAGGAACTGGCAAATTTCTACAGACGAGTATTAGAAAGCGTGCTGACTAGCTACACCTACACACCTGAGCACCAAGCCGTCTAAGAGGTAGTGGACACAGCCCAGGACATCACAGGCAAAACCCTCAACACATGGGGCACAGAAATCCAGATGGACTTTCATAAACCATGTAATTGGTGCACAAAAAAAGTTGCTACCAATTAATTTGCACCAGGTCATTGCATCTTCACAAGGAAATCCTTTTGCTCAAACACCAAGTGCAGAAAGCGGTGATGCACAGCACATCAGTATATAATGATCATTTGCATTTCCGCAGCCAGTGGTTAGAGTGACATAATGGGAAGGACAGAAAAAGATAATTGGGGAAAAGGGAGACCATAGATTACTCCTGTCAGCTGCATCAAGAACGAACTTTGGACTGCAGTACAAGATGGTTTCACACAGCTTCAAAGTTTAACAGAGACAGTAAAAAACTGTCCCTAAATCTAACATGCAAAGTTTCAATGTCATTTTCACTTAGGAACAACAACCAAATCCAAGAAAGCACAAAAACCTACAAAACATACAAAGAACCTTAAGTCATTGCCTCACACAGACAAGTCCTTTTCTTCCCTCTGTTAATACCAAAACACTGAAGGGCAAAAGTAAATTCTCCAGCAGCTAAATAATACTGCACTCAAAAAGCAAAAATAAAAACAGATGCTGCAAGTCAAAACTAAAAGCTAAAATACAAGTAATCAGTCAGGCAGCAGCTGCTCTCACATTCTAATGTTGGATCACAGATCTGTCCTTTTCTCCACAGATGCTGCCCTTACACCAGCATTCTGTTTTTAAATTAGATAAAACAACCCAACCATTTGACCATCTCAGAGGTCCAGTAAATTCATCAAGCAGTTGAATAAATATGCTGGAGAAACAGAGGGTTTTGGCCATTCAGTGTCCCAGTGAGGAATGGTGCTTTTGTTGTTCACACTTGGCCACTTAACCAGACACTGCAGTAGCACTCAGACAAGTGTCAGGTCACTTGTCTGTGCGCGATTGGTACAATGTAATCCAACACTACCAATCACATGGACAGGTGGTCAGTAACTAATCCAGCTCCCTAATGCAGAGGGTGGCTAGACACCCTGCTGGATGAAAAACAAGACCTATCAAAGAGCTGGTGAAGTGTGGAAGGGGATCTCTGCATCAAAGCTTGGTCTGGCCATTCACTGCAACAGAACTTTCCCAGCTGCTGGATCCTGGAGATGATGTCAAGAGGGCGAGTCTGAACCTGTGCAATCCACACACCACTAAATCCCTAACCATATTTAATATCCTCATATCAAATCCTACAAACTGTCTGAAAGGCACCATCATCCTATGGAATGGATAGCCAGAAGCACATTTTCAAGGAGCACCTGCAGACACCAGGGATTGCAGTAGGGGATGGAGGCAGTCCATCTCCAGTGGGGGAATGGTGTCAGAAGATTGATTTTACACTTGGAACCTTTTTCAATTGATAATGGTCATCAATTCCTGGGACTACATACAAGTGTGAAGGGGGCTGCTGCTTCTGGCCCCAGCTATTCATTGAGGCAGACACCCAAATTTAAAAACAAGTGGGGCAAGGGAGGAGAGGACAGAGGAAGGGCACCTGATTTCATTCAGCAATCTTCCACACAGAGCAGAGTCTCCTTTCGGAAACTACAAAAGGCAGCAGAAAGGTACAATTATATTTTTAGCCAAGGGCAAAATAGATTGCAGGAGGAAAGGGGTGCCTTTTGCATTCTTGCAGAACCTCTCTAGCTCACCCTGACTCGGTAATAATTCTCCCACTTCAGTCTTTTCCCTTCATTGAGTGTAACAAAAAGGAGAAACACGAATTGGGGTGTCCTATTCAAGATAGTCATCAGATTCTCATCCGACAAGACAGTCACCAAAAAGGCCCTGAAAAAAACCAAAAGGATACAAAACCAGCAGTTCAAAACTGCAATTTCAACTCCATCACCACACCATTTCTACAAGGCAGGACCAAACTTAAAATATCATCCAGAGATTCTCCACTCAGCAATATATCAAAAAGATGTACATTTAGAAATAGCTGCTTCCCTAGTAAATATCCATAAGGGTAGTCAGTGTTAATCATGATAAAAATTAGCTCAAATTAATTATACATCAACACCTCAAAAAGCCATTTCACGTTTGGGTAAATATTCGGCCCATTATGTTAGTGAGTAATTGATGCCAGGTTCCTGCTCTTCAGCACTCTTGACATTTTACATTTGCTGAAACCAAAGCAATTCCAGTGTAACACGTTTGGGCTGCTGATCACATACTTTTATTCCCCAATAGATACAACCCATTTTGTGATTTTATGTTGTAATTTTTTTTAAACATGCTTCAAGCATACAAAATCATGAAGTGCAAAAGGTCATTAAAAATTAATTTTCTGCATTTGCACTGCTGATCTTGGTGCCGTGACAAACATGGTTAAAGGTTTCATCAGGACATTGCGACCGTGGAAAAGCATCATGGCAACTGGAATCTATTAATGCTAACTGGCTATTGTACTCGGCATCTGATTCCTCTCTTGTCAAACTAAAATGAGCAACATTGAGGCCAGTTGAACGAATGTATTGTGTCAGCATTGTGTGCCTCAACAAGCTAAATTCAACAAAAAATTACTGCTTCTCCAACTTCCAATGTGATACAGCATATCTAAAATTCTGTGTTCAGTTTGTTGTCCATCATTTTTTAAGGAAGCCAACTTTGGAAAAAAAAATATGGCCAAGTGTAAACATCCCTGAGTTTCAATAAATAGAACTGTGTATAAAAATACAAACAGAAGCCATTCTTTCCCTCACAAGCATTGCTCAGAATTATAGTGGGATAATCTTCAGTCATCCTTTATGGCTTAAAAATAGTAAGATTTATTTTCTCAACCATTTAAGTGGCAAGACTGAGTGCTGCAGAAAGAAAGTTACAGTAGTTTCAAGGTATTACTGAGATGTCTAAGTGATAGGATCATGGTCACACTATTGGACAAAACAGTTTTATTTTACTTAAAAAAAAGCAAATTATTTAATACCCTGAGTAACATTAAGATCAGAATTCCCCTTTCATTGTTCAGAATTTGAGGAAGCTTGCCAACATTTAGAAAATTACTTTCCTAACTTTTAAGGGTTTACTTTTAAATAAACTGCATCAGTCCACATTTTGTGTGGGAGAGAAGGAATAAGATAAAGTGGAAGGAAAGAAGCTCCAAATGAAATGCTGCATCTACTTCGGAGACTTGTGCTGCCTTTAGCAGGCCAGTTGAAACGTTAAAAACGTTTAAAATTGTCTCAGCAAAATCCTCCAAATTTACAGGCATGACAATCTCAACTTCCTCTCCCAGAATTGAGAGCAGATTACACTCACTTGCTGAGTTGGGCACATTTGTCTTCATCGGGTAACATTTTCCATCTTGTTCACAAAGCATGAAATCTAAAAACAGGATTGGAATTAATACCAACATGAAGAGCTATAAGCATTATGAGAGTAAACCCATACTTGGTCTCCCCTCACACAGCCAGTTATGAAACTCCATGCAAGAAGCTCCATGCATTAGTACAATGGAATCTTGTCTACTCAAAGTCAAGTTTGCATGCATACACAATATTGATTTGCAAGGCAAAAATTCTTCTCTGGTAACTCACAATCAACAGTCTTCTTTGGTTAGAAGACTGAGCTTTTAATTACAGCAAAAGGTAACTAAACTAGTTTTCTTTTAAAGAACAGAAAAACTATTTTCTTTTTATGTGCCCTTTTCTGACCCAAAGTTCTTTCCAATATCCTTTGGTGGATAACACTAGTAATCATTTCTGATCCTCAATCCTGCACATACGTTGTGCACAAAAAGCCTCTATATTCTAGGAACCACCCCCCCCCCTCCCCCCCACCACCCAGACCATGACGTCTTCACATTGCTACCATTGGGAAGGAGGTACACGAGCCTGAAGACCAACACAGCTTCTTGCCCTCTGCCATCAGATTTCTGAATGGACAATGGACTACATACAATCTCACTTGCTCTTACCTTAGCCCCAATTTATTTTTCGTATGCAGTTTACAGTTTAAAGCAATATTTGCACTGTTATGATGCTACAAAACAATCAATCTTGTGACATGCTCATGACAGTATATAGAGTCTAAAAAGCAGCATTCTCTTCTGGAAAAAAAATCCTGGTAAATGTCACCATTCATATTGCATCAAACGATAACATAACACAACCAACTTTACAGCTTTTTGCATTTGAAAAGTTTTGTTTACTTGGTCCAGTTTGACAAATGGAGTTAGCAGATGAAATGAAGTATTCAGCCCAATATTTCTCCCTTCCAACCTCATCCCTACTTTTTCCATTTGAAAGTTCCAGCAGAACCCTGAATAC
Organism: Narcine bancroftii; assembly: GCF_036971445.1. NCBI lineage: Eukaryota > Metazoa > Chordata > Chondrichthyes > Torpediniformes > Narcinidae > Narcine > Narcine bancroftii. The sequence continues at coordinate 112,624,958 of NC_091477.1, read as the reverse complement.
CCATCAGTCATCCTCAAGTCTATCCACACTATTCATTTCATATGGCACGGCATTCCATTCTCTTGCCATCTTCCCAGTGACATTTCTTTAGAATGTCATCTCATTTTTGGATGAACATCTTATTGGGCTTCTTCCTTTCCTGGACGCTTCACTTCATCAAACTCAAAATTTTAACACTCATTTTCTTTTCAATATGTCTAAACTATTCTTGCTTTTCTCAGTTACAATTCCTTTTCTGGTTAACATGGTTAAAATCTTTTTTTTTTGCACTCTGTCCAATGTTCCGGTCTGTTTCATAATTTGTTAATTCACAAGGAGGTCTGTTATGGCAAAGTTTGAAAACAAATAGATAGAAATCTGTAGCATAGTGCAAGCCCTTCAGCTTAGTCTTGTGCCAACCTAAGAACCACTTTCAAAAACTAAGAGGATTTCCCCACTGCTTAACTGTCCAATCTTCTCCATTCTTCTCTCCCCCCCACCCCCGTATTATTTATCCAGAAATTAACCAGACTTGGTCTACATTTTAAAGCCTCATCAACCCATATACCTGCTATTGGTGAATCACAGCAATATTTTTTAGTTATGGGTATTATACTGACTGTCCACCAGCCTCTCTTTCTGTTAAAGACTGTAGACAACTGTAAAAATAGTTCTTCACAAGCCAAAATTCTTCTGGAAATGCTCCACTGATGAGCCCAGCTCTCCAGAATTCATTTTACAAAGTGCATTATTTGAAGTTCATCTCCATTTGTAAATAAGAAATGCATCGCACAATGGACACAATTGAGACCTCATCAGTTGCCTTTACTCAATTAGTCAGCAACTGAAATTCCATGTACAAATTGCCCAAATGCTCAGACCCATTTGCTGTTCCTCTGCAAACTCAGCACCAACTGATAAATGGCAAGTAAAATTTACTCCACAGAAGCTTGCAGCAATGACCACCACCAACAAGGAGGTGAACCACCAGGCCTCGACTTTCAATGACATTACCATCATGAAGCCCACTTAACCGATACTGGCTAGAAACTCAACTGGACCACTAAAGCCTTAGCTTCAATCACAGGTCAGAAGCAGAGCATCTTGCAGTGAGTGATTTACCTCCTTTTACCCAAAGTCTTTTCCACCCTCTATCAGGCACATCAGCAAAATATTGAAAGACTTAATTTGTGACTGCGACGTCTATCTCAAGATAATTTTGCGGGCTGTCACATACAGACACACATAAATCTTTGAGATGGCAGGTTATTTTCAGAGTCAAAGCGTTTGGAGAAACAGCAACGAAAATTGGAATTCAATACTGGACCAATAGTGCACTGAGAGATGGCAGCTGTTCAAATGAGCAAGTTCTTGATTCAATGACCTGCACAGACAGTCTGTTGGCTCATGATTCATACTTTTGAAGCCATTATGAATATTAAAGACAAATGTCATGTGATGAGACATTTCGGAGAAACATTACTAAAACAGAGGCATTTTGAAACCAGAAGTTGACATTCTGTGGGGAAGACAGGATTGAAGATACAGTAGCCAGAAATGGTACTCCTAGTCCAAGGAGAACACAGAATAAGTGGCTTTTGAAGGAGGGACACTTCGGCTGTCTCCAAGATTGAGAGGGGCAGCATCATTGTGTTCATGGAAATAGTCACTTTTGTTTTAAGAAAGCAAAAGTAATCTTGCATTTGAAACAACCATTTTTTGAGGGTTACTTTGTTCAGCCTTTGCCTGGGTTTGTGAAATAGGCACATAGGTTCTGAAGCTGCCAAGCATGAAGAAACATTTCTCTGAAAAGTACAAGAAATTAGTGAGTTTTAGAGGTCTGATGACTTGATGTTCCAAAATAGTTCACAATTGCTTTTGAGCAACCATTTAAAATCTGATGCCTTACACTCATTTCAGGATCGCTTTTGAACAGCAATAAAGCGAGAGTTTCAACACAAAAGCTTTAAGACTGAACTTGAAATAATCTCTTCAAAATCAAGCTTAAACAGTAATGGTTTGGCTTTTAACACACAAATATACATTTGTGCATCGTGTTAAAGTTTAGAGTAAAATGTTATTTTATTAATAACATACCATTGTCTGTGGTGAATTCCCATTGTTGCCGGTTTAGTACAGAACAGACAAACACAAGAACCTGCGATTCCCAAGGACGATGGAGACCAGCTCATTCAAAATATTTAAAAGGATGAAAGCAAACACCACCAACAAAGCAGAGGCCTCTCCTGTGATGGCTGAGAAAAATGAATCCCAGGGTCGCATGTACTGACAAATCTGAAATCAGATCTACAAGAACCTTGAGGGGTCCAACTAGGAGGGGATACAAAATGCAGGAGCCATGAAAACAAATGAGGGTACACAATGAAAAGAAGCACTCTCTGCTTGATCACCTGATATTCAGTTCTGTTCAAGTTAAATGCAACTGAATATTGGCCAGAATCCATAACAAATGCTGAATGAACCACCTGTTTCATGCACTTTCCTCCAACTTTATGGGCCAGATAAGAGATTGAGAACTGCTCAGGTGAAAAGAAATCCTTTCAGACAAAAGTACACCAGAAGATTTCAAAAGGAAAAAAAATTAAGTTGCAAAGTAACTTGAACTGAAGATGATTCAGGGAAAGAGCATCAAGTGTTAGGAATCAAACAATCTAGACTGAAAAGCACCAAGTTACTACAATTAGCCAAAACTGCAGTGGTTCAGTTACTGATCAGCAATCCAAAAAATGATCCAGTAATTGGAGTTCCGACCCCACAATGCACCAGCTGTACTTAAAATTTAATATAATCATGTCCTAAACTACTGGATTGTCATGGGAACGCACCTGTCCTTGAGGGGAGGATGCTTGCAATTCTTACTTGGACCGGTCTACTTAAAAAAAAACAAAATTGCAGCAATATACAGTATCTTCTTCTTCAGTTTGGCTTCGCGTACGAAGATTTATGGAGGGGTAATGTCCACGTCAGCTGCAGGCTCGTTTGTGGCTGACAAGTCCGATGCGGGACAGGCAGACACGGTTGCAGCGGTTGCAAGGGAAAATTGGCTGGTTGGGGTTGGGTGTTGGGTTTTTCCTCCTTTGTCTTTTGTCAGTGAGGTGGGTAACCATGTTGAGGAACTTTGGGGGGCATCCGAGGCGTTCTAGAATTTGCCAAAGCCCTTTCCTACTCACGGTGTCAAAGGCTTTGGTGAGGTCAACAAAGGTGATGTAGAGTCCTTTGTTTTGTTCTCTGCACTTTTCTTGGAGCTGTCTGAGGGCAAAGACCATGTCAGTAGTTCCTCTGTTTGCGCGAAAGCCGCACTGTGATTCTGGGAGAACATTCTCGGCGACACTAGGTATTATTCTATTTAGGAGAATCCTAGCGAAGATTTTGCCTGCAATGGAGAGCAGCGTGATTCCCCTGTAGTTTGAGCAGTCTGATTTCTCGCCTTTGTTTTTGTACAGGGTGATGATGATGACATCATGAAGGTCCTGAGGCAGCTTTCCTTGGTCCCAGCAGAGCTTGAAAAACTCATGCAGTTTGGCATGCAGAGTTTTGCCGCCAGCCTTCCAGACCTCTGGGGGGATTCCATCTATACCTGCTGCTTTGCCACTTTACCAACAAGGTTGGGTCAGATACAGCAATGAGCTCTCTGAACCTTTCTCCATTAACAATGGCGTGAAGCAAGGCTGCGTTCTCGCACCAACCCTCTTTTCAATCTTCTTCAGCATGATGCTGAAACAAGCCATGAAAGACCTCAAAAATGAAGACGCTATTTACATCTGGTACCGCACGGATGGCAGTCTCTTCAATCTGAGGCGCCTGCAAGCTCACACCAAGACACAAGAGCAACTTGTCCATGAACTACTCTTTGCAGACAATGCCGCTTTAGTTGCCCACTCAGAGCCAGCTCTTCAGCGCTTGACGTCCTGTTTTGCGGAAACTGCCAAAATGTTTGGCCTGGAAGTCAGCCTGAAGAAAACCGAGGTCCTCCATCAGCCAGCTCCCCACCATGACTACCAGCCCCCCCACGTCTCCATCGGGCACACAAAACTCAAAACGGTCAACCAGTTTACCTATCTCGGCTGCACCATTTCATCAGATGCAAGGATCGACAATGAGATAGACAACAGACTCGCCAAGGCAAATAGCGCCTTTGGAAGACTACACAAAAGAGTCTGGAAAAACAACCAACTGAAAAACCTCATCACTGGCATCCAGTTGGACATAACATTCAGATGTTAACATTGCTTGCAGTTCAGTCACACTAGTTCTCAAAAATCTGATCACTGACAACTAAATTGGCTGAAATGCCTCATTTGACTATTTATGCAAAAATCAGATTGTACTCAATACTTATAGACTCCACACAATCAGACTGCCATTACAATCCCAGATGCATCCCACCATCCAACTTTCAGGAAGATCCCAGAGATGGGGTACAAAAACGTGGTACATGCATGCAATGGTGCAGCCTTGCAAATGTACACTGACATCACATCGCATGAAATCTCAAGGCATCAGGTCAGACACGAGCAAGAAAACCTGCTTTCAATCATGATCTATTGCCATACCTCAGTTTGTTAGTTAATGTTTCTCCATGTTCAACAAAACATGGAAGTCAGCAGGAGTAGACATGTACTCTGGATGGGGATTTACAGTGTTCGTGACCAAGAGTGGTCTGGTCATGCAACAATGACTTGGCTAGTGACCCCTTAAGGGGATTGCTGTAGAAGTGGATCAATAATAGATTGTGACCAAACCACTCTTGAAACATTCTAGTCATTGATCATCCCTCTGTTTCCATTAAGGACTATTTCCAGATTTTCCATTTTTGTTTCATATTTCTTGCATCTATAGTACAGTAAACCCCATTATCTGGCACCTATGGAGATTGGAAGATGCCACACAACTGAATTTTCTGGTTGCTTGAGGGCAAACCAATGGAGAGATGCATCAAACTGAAACCTGCATTTTATTTTGCTGGTTGCTTGAATTCCAGATAACAGGGGTTTTTACTGTACTTTATTTTCACAAATCCATCCAAACTACTTCAAGGTGAAGGATGGTGCCATTGACACTATAAAGCTGCATTGCTTAACAATAATCTGCCCAGTTCAAGTTTTGCCAGTTCCTTGGATAACCTACACCTGAATGGACATGAATCAAAGAGCAGAATTCCAGAAGGAAAGAGAGGGTGACAGGCCTTGACATTAATGTAGTAACCAACCAAGTGTGGTTTTTCAGATCAGTGAAAATTGGTTCCTGCTTTCCAGGAGGAAAACACTCCAAATGTTGGTGGCTGACTTCAAAGGAGAGTGGCTACAATTGAAATCAATCATCCCAACTGCAGAACATTAATGCAGGATTTCCTTTGGGCTATAGGCAAGGGTCAACCATCTTAAGCTACTTCATTAATGACCCACCATTTATCACAAGATCAGGAGTGAATATGTTTGCTCAATCTTTAATTGAATTCAAAATTCCTTAGCAAATGAACCAATCTGTGCCCACAAGCAGTAAGATGCCAACAAGGATGAATGAGTGAGAAACAGCATTTACATCACAGAAAGCCAAGCAATGGTCATCAACAAGGAGTCACATGATAACCAACCACTTTTGACGTTTAGTGGCCCAACCATAGTAAAGTCCCCCACCAAGAATTAACGGATCACAACTGACCAGCCACATCAATAATGTGTCAATCAATAGATCAGAGGAAGGATATTCTGTGGTGAGTGACTCACCTAATGTTCCACTCTACCATCTGCAAGACCCACATCAGGAAGGCAATGTAACACTCTCCACATGCTGAGAAAGGCTGCTGCAGGATTTAAGAAGTTTGACAATACATAGGACAAATCCTTCTGTTTGGGTGGCATCCCTTCCACCAGCTGAAACAATTTTCTTCAACACTTCTGCACTGTGGCTACATTGAGGACTGTCCGCAAAGCTGCCCCTCATTAACCAATCCCACAACCTCAACATGGGCTCTGCAAGAACACTACAATCTGCTGCTCCTACTCCAAAGACCATAAATTAGAAATGAGAAACCCTCTTACAGCGTCAGCAATCAAGGTTCAAATCCAGAGCTGTCTGTAAGGAGTTTGCATGTTCTCCCTGTGTCTGTGTGGGTTTCCTCTGGCTGCTCTAGTTTCCTCCCATCCTTCAAAACATACGGACGTTGTAGGTCAATTGGGTAACATGAGCTCATGAGCCAGAAGTTACTGAGCTGCATGTTTAAATACAGCATAGTAGACGGGCAGTACTTCACAAGAAAGCTCACCACTATTTTCATGGACAATCAGAGATGGGAAATAGATGCTGGTGTTGCCAGAGAAGCCCTCCCAAAATGGCACAAACATTGTTTACTTCAAACATTCAAGCTTTTTGTGTTTTAATTTCAACATAATATTTGTGGCTGCAATAATTGTATAATTGCACTCTTCAGTAAACTCAATGAAACTAAATTCCTGTTAAGCTGCAGTTATTTTATTGAACAAATTCCTTTGCCTATAGATCATCAGACATGTATGTTTTCAATGTTTAAATGTGCATCTCCTGCAAACCAAAGGCTCCTGCATTTGTCAAATTATTCTTCCTGGTGGCTCAGCAAAGGCCTGTGTTAATCTTTGGACTCATCACCATGACAACTGCAATTCCTGGACATCAATAATCATTGATGAGGCCAATGTCTTGATGGCCGATTAGCAGCAGTCATACAGATCTTAGTGATTCTACTACTTGGAAGTCTGTTAAATCAGGGGAAAAAAAATAGGTGAAGCACTTTCCTCAGAATAGACCATCAACAGAAATGCATCTTTATTTTATGTAGGCTTTTTGGTTGTATGCAAACAATAACATAAATCAATAGGTTCAAGCTGGTCAGATTAAAATGCAGAGCAGTGTAAAGCAAAGCTGCTCATCACCTCTGCCATTAGTTCAGTATTTTGCAGTACTATATGGCATGACTTTCTTTCTACAAAGCTACCAGAACTAATATGGGGGGGCGAAGAAAAACCCCCAATGCAAATTGCTCAAAATCAATCCAGTGCAAAAGACAGGGCATGATGCCCATCTATTTCAAGTAGCCTTCAATCATACCAGTACCCAAAAGACTGGGAATGACTACCAACCAGTGGCACTCACATCCACAGTAATGTGTTTTGAGAGGCCAGTGTGGAGGCACATCACTTCTTGCCTGAGTGGCAACATTCCAATATGCCTACCACAGTAACAGGTCTGCAGCAGACGCCATCTCACTGGCTCTACACAAAACTCAGAACACCTGGACAGCAAAAATGCATACATCAGCTCTGATGGCAATTTGGCATTCATTACCATCATTCCCTCAAAGCTAATCAGCAAGTCAAAGACTTGGGCCTCAATACCCTATTGGGAATTGAAACCTGATTTCTCCACATTCCGACCCCTGTCAGTGCAGATTGGCAAGAACACCTCCATGATTGCCAACACCACAGGATTGCATATTTAGCTCCCTGCTCTATTCACTTTCCACGCACAAGTGGCTTGATATGACAAACATACATATTTGCTGATAATACCACCATCACAGGCTGTACAAAAAGGGATAAGGTCAGCATTCAGAAGGAAGATTGAAAAACTGGGCTAAACGATGCATTAACAACAACCTCTTGCTCAATTTCAGCAAAACGAAGGTGCTGATTGTAGATTTTAAGGAAAACCAGAGGCATGCGATTCAGAATCTGAATTTATCATCATGAACATTTAGTTGTTTTGTCACAGCATTATTGCAAATATTGCTATAAATTATATACATTTTTAAATCCAGTAATCATGGGTGGGGGGGGGGGAAGAGAGAAATCAAAAGGTTGAGAGGGTGAGCAAATTCCTTGGAGTCACCATCTCAGAGAACCTTCCCTGGACTCATCTACCAAGATTTGGTACATCAGAAAACTTGGCCAAGTTCCACTGAACAGCATCATGGCCTAGTGTGGGGGAAAAGGAGCAGAAAGCTCTGTGAAAGGTAGCAGACACAACCCAGTAGATCACAGGACAAAACTTTCCCCACCATCAAGAACATCAATGTGGAATACTGCTGTTGGACAGCAGCAGCAATCATCAAGGATCTACACTATTCAGGACACCCTGTTCTTACCACTAATCATGAGGAAATTAGTATAGATGCCACAGAACTCATACTTCTCAGTTCAGGAGTTTTTTGCCACCCCTCAAAAATACCAACTCAATCTCATTCAAGGACTCTTTGTGCATTATTTATGACCAAATATTTCTTTATTCTGTGCACATTTTTCTTTACATTTCTTTTGAAAATGCATCTTCTTGAGTATAGTTTACAATTAGAGGCATTTGCCTGGCCCACAGGAAAACTAACCTTAGTGATGTCATGTATGTACCAAAAATAAATTTTAACTTTTACTTTGATTTCTATTCCAGAACTAAGAACACCCCAACATTAATAGTTCAGACATCAGCATGTATATACACACACCAACTAAGAATCAGTCCATTTACTGAAGTAACCATAACCCTTTCACAAGAAACAATTGGAACAAGTGGGCCATTTGGTTCTCGGAGCCTAATAAAGCATTCACTGAAAATAATTGCCAACATACTTCAGATAAATTTTCATGCCTACCACGCCAAGAAAAGGTTCCTCCACTTATCTGCCTGATAGATCAAAAAAAGTTCCAGAGCTGAAACCTGGATGAGATGGTGACTTTCCACATCCTCATATGCCTCTACCCCTCAGCAAAGGTAGAAGCTCTACCACCTTCAATGTGCCAGCTTTGATTTTGGTTGTTCCAGGATCAATATCTCAGACCTTGCATAATGCTTTTGGTCTACCAGGCAACAGTGATCCCTTCTCTCCAGTACTCCTTTAAGACCAGGATTGGCCATAGCAGGCATTTCATGGCACTAAGCCAATACATTAATGATGTCCCTGCAAAATCCTCCAAATCCACTGGTGGAATAACAAATGCAAGCTTCCAATGCAAGATCTCCCAGAACTGGCTGTCTAATTACAGTCTTCTCCAAGGAAGAGAATGGCTGGTTTAAGGGATCCACATTTACCTGACTGACCATTTTAATAGTCACAAACCAGAATCAAAACATGCCACTTGCAATCCCAAGAGACCACCCAAGAGCAAAGAGAAGTTCACCAATGCCAAGGTTTTTGTTCTTTCCTTTTTACACCCAACCAGTCCCTGAAACCACAACCATTCTTTCCAAATTAAAATCAACTTCACCTTGCACCAGAAATCTTCAAAATGCATGGAAGCAGCAATTTACAAAAGCTGATGACCACTATCGTCTGACAGAACTTTGCTTTTTGTTAATAAAATCATTTTACTTCAGAAATCTTTACTCATTAGATCTTGAAAACTATAAGCTGCGTTCAAGCAGATCACAGTGAAAGCAACCTGGTGCCATCAAACAAGATTAATAATCAGTATTTATAATCAACCACTAAAGGCTACCTTCCCCTTAATTCAGCATTGAATAAAATTAGAGGTGACTCATACCCCGAGTAACCATCTCATGTCTTTTCCTTTCTCTGCACTCAAATGATCTCTAAAAGATTGACAATTATTATGAAATGAGTGCTTGCCTGATGAGGCAAGTCAGCCAGGTGCCTCTCAATGCACTAATGCAATTTCACAATACATTTTGTCCATACCACTTTATTTTTTTTTTAAAAAGCTCCTCAAAAATTTAAACATCAAGGACAGATTTGAAAATGTATGTTCATTTAAAAAAAATGAAATCTAAACAAGTACTTTAATTAGAAAGGGGCAGAAGGTTCTAGAGCTATTTATGGACAAATGAGATTAGTTTCAAAAGCAACAATAGATGACATAGATATGGTGGGCCCATTTTCTGTGGTCATCAGCTCTTGGACTCTGATTTGGTGAGCTGAGTGCTATGCCCTGGACATCATTATTATCAAAAAACATTATATGCTCATGTCATTTCCATTACACATCTGATTTGATCTCACCCCATCTTGGATAACTCCATTTGGCCTGTCCATCTCTTCAGCTCAAAAGTCATTTTTTGTTTTGCAAAAAAAATACATTTCCAACTTGTGATAAAATTCAACTATGGACATAGAGACATAGAAGATAGGAGCAGGAGTAGGTCATTCGACCCTTCGAGCCTGCTGCGCCATTCAATGAGATCATGGCTGATCTTAAAGTTCAGTACCCCCATCCCCGCCTTCTCTCCGTAACCCCAATTCCCTTATACTGAAGAAATATATCTAATTCCCTCTTAAATATATTCAATGAACCTGCCTCTACTGCTCTCTGTGGTAATGAATTCCACAGATTCACCACCCTCTGGGTAAAGACATTCCTCCTCATCTCGGTTCTAAATGGATTGCCTATTATCCTCGAACCATGGCCCCAGGTTCTGGACTCCCCTACCGTTGGAAACATCCCTTCCGCATCCATTCTGTTCAGTCCTGCCAGAATTTTATATGTCCTATGAGATCCCCTCTCAATCTTCTAAACTCCAGCGAGTACAATCCCAAATTATGCAATCTTTCCTCCTAAGTTATTCCTGCCATTCCAGGTATCAGCCTGGTGAATCGCCTTTGCACTCCCTCCATTGCAAGAGGATCCTTCCTCAGATAAGGCGACCAAAACTGCACACAATACTCCAGGTGTGATCTCACCAAGGCTCTGTACTGCTGCAGTAAGGTATCCTTATTCCTATACTCAAACCCTCTTGAAATGAAGGCCAACATACCATTTGCCTTTTTAACTGCCTGCTGTACCTGCATGCTCACCTTCAGTGACTGGTGCACAAGAACCCCGAGGTCTCTCTGCACTTCCCCATCTCCCAATCTAATGCCATTCAAATAGTAATCTGCCCTCCGGTTTGTATTACCAAAGTGGATAACCTCACATTTATCCACATTGTAGTGCATTTGCCATGTATCTGCCCAGTCCCCCAATTTATCCAAATCACACTGGAGCTTCCTGACCCCCTCTTCAGTGCACACAACATTAACAGTTTCTTTCTCTCCTCACCCCCTCCCACCCCTCCCCCCTTCCCCCTCCCAATGCTGCCTGAGGAAAGAGATGCTTGCCATTGAGGGAGAGTATTAAAGATTCACAAAATTGTTTCCTGGGGTGGTAGGACTGATACATGATGAAAGTTTGACAGATTCTGGTTGTACTCAATCAAAATTTAGAGGAGCAGGAAGGGATTCTCATTTGAAACACACAATACTGGCAAGTTTGAACAGGTTAGATGCAGGAAAAAGTTGCTTATTGAGAGGGGGATAGGTATGGGTGAGGAGGGAACAGGGCTCACAATCAAAGATTAAAGGGTACGCTACTTGGTACTGAGCTGAGGCCCACCACAGACAGTGTAATGGTTAACGCAATGTTATTATTGTGCCAATGACGCAGGTTCAAATCCAGCACTGTCTGTAAGGGGTTTGAACGTTCTCCATGTGTCTGCATAGATTTCCTCTGGTGTTCAAGTTTCCTCCCACATTTCAAAGATGTACAGGGAGAGTAGGTTAATGGGTCACATGGCAGTGCAGGCTTCTGCTGTTATTCTAAATTCTAAAAAAGTTAAAATGAGGAGAAACATTGTCACTCAGAGATGTGAACATGTGGAACTCTACCACAGAATGTTGTTGAAGCCAGTTTGATATATTCAAAGAGGGAGTTGGGTGTGGCACTTATAGCAAAAGTGATCCCAGAGAAATATTTCAGGGTTTCTTGTGCATACATGACATCACATACAACCCTGAGATTCCTTTTTTCTGTAGGCACAGCAGTGGAAGCACAAAAATAACCTGCACATAGCGTAAACATGTAAACAAATAAAAGGTCTTTGATGATTGCTGCTGCCCTCTGACAGTAGCTGTATTCAATAGTGGGGAGGGTTTTGCCTGTAATGTCCTGGGCTGTGTCCATGACCTTTTAGAGGGCTTTATGCTCAGGGGAATTGGTGTTTTCATTCCAGACCTCAATGCAGCATGTCAGCACACTTCCCACCACAACTCTGTAGAAATATAGCATATAGAGAAAGCGAAAGGGTATTAGGGTCAGATGATCAACTATGATGGTTTTGAATGGTAGTGCAAGTCTGAAAGGCGAGATGGAGCATTACTGCCCCTGGTTTCATCATTCGATATTCAGCCTCTTCAAACATCTTTTTTTTTTAATCCAGATTTCCAGCATCTGCAGTTTTCGGTAAAAACAAACTTTAATGATCACATTCCTGGTTGAAAAATGCCTGCCCCATTTTCTGCGTTACAATCATGGCTAAACTTCAGTATGTTGCAAAGTGCCTAGAAACATCATGTAACAGGCATGAAAAGCACTATACAAAAAGGAAAGGAAACAAAAACACAGCATTTTAAAACGTGCATCACAACTTGTGTGAGACTGGGGCGGTACACAAGCATGCGGGGGAAGCAGGTTTACCTTTGAGAAAGAGTGGGTAGATTTTTTTCTCCTCTCCTGGTCTGGAAATCTTCTTAATCTTCGGTCACGCTGTAAAAGATGCAAGATTCAACGCAGGTGACAAAAGCCCAAAATTAGCTCACTCCAGTGCGGCCCCTGTAACACCCTATTGTATCCATCTATCATTACATTTTGAAACACATAATTTTCCATGTAGAAATAAAAATTTATGACTTTCACAAGTTCAAGGTGATGCTGTATCGCTGATTTTAATGGAGATAGTTGACTGTTTCAAGGTTACCACCCAGAAAAACAAGAACGTCTTTAAGCTAAATTGAATTGGGGGGGGACCCATATCAATTCTCCAAAATAATCGGCCAAGGAACTGATGCCAGAAAGCAACTGCAAGTGAAAGGCAGATCCAATAAATGTGCAGTACTGGACAAACAACTGCTTCTTTAAAATGGAAAATATATTCTCCCCACATTTTGGCAGTCACCAAAATATCTTGCAACTATCTAACAAAAGTGTAAAACCAACGCTGAATACAATCCAAGGTCGGAAACAAAACCCTGTTTGCAACAATGGTCGGGTAATTCTAACGTTCACAAGAATCCGCCCACAAACTTTGTGGAAAGCCTTTCATTTAAAGCTTAAAAGTAATGCACTCCCTCCAGGGTAAAACATACGGATTTCAGCTGTGTTAACTAAATTTAAAAATCATTGCATCGACCTCAACTTCAAAGAATAGCCTCCTGAAAGAACAACATTCTACCACACACAACGAGACCACTCCATACAGCACATTTTTTCCGAAACAATTAAACATTATCCTCATACAAAGAGTACGGGCTTACTCGTTGAACTTGCTCACTCTTGAAAGCAGGTGATGGGAGGGGAACACGCAGACAGGAGATCAAAGTGACCCAGGAGTTCCACGATTGTGACGCAATTTTATTGATAGGTGGCCAGGTGCTTCCTCTGTATCAACTTCAGGTGCCGATCAAAGGAGGGAGCCAATCGGATGTGCAGCAAACGGGAAGGTGGGGTTTCAGGTGGGGAGAAAAATGAGCGAGCCGATGACACCGCAGGGTATAAAGGCAACGGTTGCTATGCTCCTGGAAGGACGCATTTGTTTGTATCCAAGAAATGCACGCTCGATACAACAGCCTCTTCACCAGTGCGATAACTCTGGTCAGCTTTTATTTTAATGAACGCTTCCATTGAATTTTATTAACTGTTAACTTGGCTCAGCAGGCAGCTTCTGCGAACTGGAAGACTGAAGGGTTGTTGAAGCATCAGTTTCTTGCAGTGGCAGATCAGAACTGACCGAATCTTGTGTTGCTCAGTGAGGTGGATATGAAATATTTGCCCACAGAAGTTCTTCGGTTGCCTATTCCTAGCTTAACCGCTATTCTTGACTTTCTTCCTTTGTGTTTCTTGCCCCACACAAACTGAATGGACGGCATTCACCCTGTTAATGGTTCTGTGACCCTTTTTGTGTGTTAAACTTGTGGATATAACGTAAAGATGTAAAATTAATACAAATAATTTAAACATTGGGCATTTTAACGTGCTCAATCATTATTTTCTATTTGCAACAAATATTAAATAAATTGGGAATATGTAGTGGGGTCGTTTAAATAAACTATTGAATATTTCAGCACAGAAAACAGGCCATTGGGCCCCTCTAATCTGTACTCAAATATCTATCACTCCACTTGACCCACTGATCTGTACCTATTCCAAAACCCTCAGACCTCTCCCATCCATGGATCTATCCAATTTATTCTTAAAATTTAAGAGTGAGCCCATATTTACCATGTTAGATGGCAGCTTGTTCCACTCTGAGTGGAAAAACTTCCCCCTAATCTTCCCTCATATCTTTCCCCTTTCACCCTAAAGCCATGTCCTCTTGTATTTTTTCTCTCTTAATCTATGGAAAGAGCCTATTCACATTTACTCCGTCTATGCTGCTCATCATTTTGTAAATCGCAATCAAATCTCCCCTCATTCTTCTACAAGGAATAAAGTCATAAGCTGTTTGATCTTTCTCTATAATTTAACTCTTGAAGACCCGGTAACATCTTAGTAAATCTTCTCTGCACTCTTTCAATCTTATTGATATCCTTCCTGTAGCTTTGGCAACTAGAACTGCACACAATACTTCCAATCTTACCTTACCAATGTCTGAAACAACCTCACCATAATGTCCCAACTCCTGTAGTCAATACTTTGATTTATGAAGGCCAAGATGCCAAAGGCTTTCTTTACAACCCTGTCTACCTGTGATGCCACTTTGAGAGAATTATGTATTTGTATTCCCAGATCCCTTTGTTCCTCCACACTCCTCAGTGCCCTGCCATTTGCTATGTATGTCCAACTTTGGTTTGTCCTTCCTAAATGCAACACCTCACTCTTGTCTGCATTAAATTCCATATCCCATTTTCTGGCCAATTTTTCCAGTTGGTCCAGATCCCTCTGAAAGTTTTGAAAGCCTTCCTTGCTGTCCACAATTTTTTCTTTTCTTTGGCTTGGCTTCGTGGACAAAGATTTATGGAGGGGGTAAAAGTCCACGTCAGCTGCAGGCTCGATTGTGGCTGACAAATCCGATGCGGGACAGGCAGACACGGTTGCAGGGGAAAATTGGTTGGTTGGGGTTGGGTGTTGGGTTTTTCCTCCTTTGTCAGTGAGGTGGGCTCTGCGGTCTTCTTCAAAGGAGGTTGCTGCCCGCCGAACTGTGAGGCGCCAAGATGCACGGTTTGAGGCGATATCAGCCCACTGGCGGTGGTCAATGTGGCAGGCACCAAGAGATTTCTTTAGGCAGTCCTTGTACCTCTTCTTTGGTGCACCTCTGTCACGGTGGCCAGTGGAGAGCTCGCCATATAACACGATCTTGGGAAGGCGATGGTCCTCCATTCTGGAGACGTGACCTGCCCAGCGCAGCTGGATCTTCATCAGCGTGGACTCGATGCTGTCGGCCTCTGCCATCTCCAGTACTTCGATGTTAGGGATGAAGTCGCTCCAATGAATTTTGAGGATGGAGCGGAGACAATGCTGGTGGAAGCGTTCTAGGAGCCGTAGATGATGCCGGTAGAGGACCCATGATTCGGAACACAATGCTGTCCACAGCGCCCCCTATCTTAATATCATCAGCAAATTTGCTGATTCAATTTACCACATTATCATCCACATCATTGATATAAGCAAGAAACATCAATGGGCCCAGCACCAATCCCTGAGGTACACCAATAAACACAGGCCTCCAGTCTGAAAA
The DNA here is from genome assembly GCF_036971445.1 of Narcine bancroftii. Lineage (NCBI taxonomy): Eukaryota > Metazoa > Chordata > Chondrichthyes > Torpediniformes > Narcinidae > Narcine > Narcine bancroftii. The sequence goes on along the minus strand of NC_091477.1, from coordinate 112,609,268 downwards.
ACAATCATCTACTACTATTCTCTGCCTTCTCCCATTCAGCCAATTTCAAATCTAGTTTACAACTTCTCCATGGATACATAGTGTTTGAACCTTCTGAACTAATCTCCTGTGTGGGACCTTGTCAAAGGCCTTACTAAAGTCCACGTAGACAACGTAAGCATAAATAACAACATGATATTGGGGATGTGTAGGGTTTATTGCCATGCAGGCAGAATTCCAGTTCATTGTCCATGTGATTGAATTATATATCATTTATTTATTTTCTCACACTATAATTCTATTCATCAATTTTATCAAAGCTGTGTATGTTACTTCAGTTTTCAATCTTGAGAAAGGGTGCTATGTTTTCTTTATTTTCTAATAGATATTGATCCACTTTCTCAATAGTTACATGACTTATTTGTATTCAGATTCTTAAAATGTATTTATTATTTGAACCAATGTGGTGTGAGCTTGGAAAAAAGTCAGACAAGTTTTGTAGGACCTCAAGTTTGTTAAGAATGAAGTGGACCACCCTGGAATCATCAATACATGGATGAATATTTGCAACCTCCAAATATTTAATAAATCAACATACTACAGATCAGTAGCAGATTGGTTGGACAAAAGCAGAGTAGAAATGATGTTTATTAATAATCTTTTATAAAATTCATTCAATCTGATATTTTCATTTCATGTTCATCATTTAGGGGATGATGAACTGAAAATTTGACTGCAGAACTGGAGGGAAATCAGATCACAGACACTAGACTGCTCTTCAAGGATTACACTAAAATGTTAACAACTTCCAATCAAAGCATAATTAAGAACCATCTTACCAGGGATTGGAGATGAAAGAAAAATTGACACTGGAGTCAAAAGTCTCCCCAAGTTGCGAGTTTACACCATGGTGTTCCTCATTGAATTAATGTAAGCCTCCTCCACAATTTAGAACATTTATTCTCAATGCTGCATTTTATGTTTAGCATAATGTTGTGTAATTGACAATACTCATGATTTATGGTAACCTCTAGTGGCAGAGATAGGTATTGCATGTTAAAATCAGAACAGAAAATGTTGAAAACACTCAGAAAGAAGGCCATCAGCATCTGTGGAAAGAGAAGAATTAGAAACATTGTTTCAAATAAAAAACCCATTGTAAAATACAATTCAGCATACTTTGGTGATATTGAACAAATTGTATTTTAACAATTGCAATGGATTAAAAAATCCATTCAAGCTGTCCCTTTGATCAGGCAAGACCCAACATTAAATATTGTGTTACCACATGAATCTGCCATCGACTAGTTCTGGTCTTGTCGAGTTATTGAACTTTATTGGAGGGAAATTTTTCATGTTTTGTCAATAATATGAGTCAATCTTGAACATAATCCTTTAGTGACTTTGTTTGGAGTGTTAGATGATATTAACGAGCTATTTTCTTCATCTCATCATCAAGTCACCCTATTTATAACTCAGAGCTATCCTACTTTGGTGGAAAGATCCTGTTCCATCCACTAGTACACAGTGGTCAGGTCTTTTCTTAATTTAGAAAAGATCAGGTGTTCTGCGATGTAATGTTTTATAGATTCAACAGAATTATATTAACCTTTACTTTCATGTCAAAACATCCCAGGTTTTTTCGGTAGGAAGTTAGAGTTGTTTTCTTTGGTTTCTTTTTTTTGTCATTTTGACAACATTGTATGGGGAAGGGGGATATCGCTGTTATTTTATTTTTGAAAATGTACTTGTATTCTTCATATTTGGTAACCCTTGTGTTCTTGTTCTATAAAACTAAAGAAAAATTTGAAAGAGACAAGTAAAATTGGGATGTTGGTTTCATCCATCTACTTCTTCAACTGGAAGACAAAGACATTTGATGAATACCTGATGTTGTAATATGTTATTTCATATTATATAAATGAACTCTGGTGAAAGAGGTTACCGTATATATGCATGTAACAATTGATAATGTGTAAAAGTCAATCCCTCTATTTTTGGCCCCAGCCACTCACCCATCCAAGCTCCCAACTGCCCACCCAACCAAACTCTTGACACCCTGGCCAACCCACCCATCTGAGGTCCAAACACCCTGAACATGGACTCTTGCCTTGGCCCAAATTGCCTGCCCATTTGAGCTCTCAACACCCTGGCTGCACGCCCATCTGAGATACTGACACCCTGGCCACCTGCCCACACAAGCTCCCGATGCCCTGACTGTGGACTCTTGCCTTGGCCCCAGCCGCCCTTAATCCAAGCTTCCGATGCCATGACCACCGTTTCTCACCCAGGCCTTGGCCACCTACCCATCCGAGCTCCCAATGCCTTGACTGCGGACTACCACATGGGCCCTAGCCAGCCTCCCGTCTGAGTTCTTGACGCCCCAGTCACTCACCCATCTGAGCTCCCAAAGCCATGAACGACACTGGTACTTCACTCAAAAGAAGTATACATGTAATAGTCGAGCACTTAAATTTTACCCTAAAAATTGATCCACAAAATTCAACTATTACTTGAGTACACAAGTATATGAACATTCCTATCTTCAAAGCCAAAAGTTGTTCAGCGCATTCAAAGACTATTTAAATTCATGTAATACAGAAAAATGCTGTCAATGTTCCACACCTGAGCCTTTCAGATTTACAGTCAGAGCACACACATGACATTACATGTAACCCTGATATTTTTACTGTGGCTGAGGCAGATTACCACTTATTGGCATAAAAAAACTGAACTCAATGTGCACATATAAACAGATAAAGAAATGTAAACAAACAACGTGCAATACAGAGAGGAAAAAAAGCAAAAAAGTACAAATGTAAGAGTCCTTAAATGAATTGATGGTTGAGTTGGTTGTTGAGGATTCTGATAGTCGAGGGGTAGCAGCTGTTCCTGAAATTGATTGTGCAAGTTTTGTGGCTCCTGTACCTCTTTCCTGATGGTAGCAGTGAGAGCAGAGGATGTGTTGGGTGGTGTGGATCCTTGATGACTACTGCTGCTTTTCGAAGACACTGTTCCATGTATGTTCATCGGTGGGGAGGGTTCTTCAGCTAATTGCACCATTCATTGTAGTGTACTATACCAAATGCTTTGAAAATAAATCGACCCCTGTTTTTCAGTGCAATTAACTTGACAGTATCTGAAACAAGGGTGGGCGTGGTCAGGGAGGTGGCAGGAACTGGAGCAGTAGTGCAAGGCAGTGGGTGGGGTTGAGCAGCCGTTGTTGTTGTTGTAGTAAAAGCACACAGAAATGCTGGATGAACTCAGCTGGTCTCGTAGTGTTGATCCGGGGTGAAGATTTATAACCGGTGTTTCAGGCCTGAGCCCTTCTTCAAGGAATAAGCAAAGAACAGGAAGGCAAGATGTCTAAATTTGATCAGGGTGGACTAAGATCACCAAATTTTTAAGAACTATTTCAAAGCAGCTCAATTGAGATTTTTGTTTTCCTGTTATCAAAGGGGTGAAAAAGTAGTTTGAGTTCAGATTGAAATGAATAAAATTGGTGAATTTATCCTTGAGCAAATTCTGTATAAATGGAATAGAGAGTTATTCAAAGGAACTAAGGAGACATTAGTTTTAAAACATTTATTAAAACTATGGAATGGAATCCATATTGAGAGAGGAATTAAAAACTACCAACTGTTGTGAAAACAAAACCAACTTCTTCCTTTGATTTTGAATAATTCTTCATTTGAAAATTGGTATAGTAAAGGTATACAGAGAACAAAAGATTGTTTTTTTTCAGATTTTTTGACCGATTAAAAGATAAATAATATACATAAATAATACAATTTTTGCAAATTATCAATTAAAATCATATTTAAAAAATAAATTAGGAACAGGTTTGAGACTTCCAAAACAAAGTCAATTTGAAGATATAACAGGTAACATTTATGGTCAAAAAATGTGTTACTAATATGTATATGAAATTACAAGAAAACACAAAGAAAGATTTATATAAATTAAAAATACGATGGGAGAAATATTTAAATTTACAAATTCAAGAAGAAATATGGTCAAAATTGTGTCAAGAAAGTGTTACGAATACAGTTAATGCTAGATAACAAATGGTTCAATAGAATTTTCTCCATCAAATTAGATGGACTTCAACGCAACTGTGACACCATTTGAATCTGAATAATAATAATTACATTTCTCCAGTCAGCAACTAGATGTGGCTTCTTCAGTCTTCTCGATCTGCTGTATTATTATTATTTTCATTTTATTGATTTTATTTTTTTTCTTATGAATTGTGAATTTGTTTATTTTTTCATCTTATTTTGTGTAAAGACATTTGATAACATTGGAATGTTTTTGTCAGAGCTTTTCTTGTGGGAAAACCTGATGTGGCCCAGCCTCACCCAGACTCTACCTCCAGTGGCCCCCGGGTAAATTGAGTTTGAGACCCCTGCTGTAGAAGAATGTGGTAAAATGTTTAAAAAGTACACAATTTCTGCTGCTCCTATGTCTTCTAAATGTGCTGAATGCAATTAGCCTGCCCTTGAAACAGCTGATTGAAATTGGCAGGAAAAGACATATCAAACGCATTATTTCAGTTGACAATTTGAGCGTTGTCTCCGCTCCATCCTCAACATTCATTGGAGCGCCTTCATCCCCAACGTCGAAGTACTCGAGATGGCAGAGGCCGACAGCATCGAGTCCACGCTGCTGAAGATCCAGCTGCACTGGGTGGGTCACGTCTCCAGAATGGAAGACCATCGCCTTCCCAAGATCGTGTTCTATGGCGAGCTCTCCACTGGCCACCGTGACAGACGTGCACCAAAGAAGACGTACAAGGACTGCCTAAAGAAATCTCTTGGTGCCTGCCCCAGTTTGCTGATCTCGCCTCCAACCGTGCATCTTGGCGCCTCACAGTTTGGCGGGCAGCAACCTCCTTTGAAGAAGACCGCAGAGCCCACCTCACTGACAAAAGGCAAAGGAGGAAAAACCCCACCCCAACCAACCAATTTTCCCTTGCAACCGCTGCAATCGTGTCTGCCTGTCCCGCATCGGACTTGTCAGCCACAAACGAGCCTGCAGCTGACGTGGACTTTTTACCCCCTCCATAAATCTTCGTCCGCGAAGCCAAGCCAAAGAAGAGTATCAACATTCACAGACACAATGGGGGGTGAAGAAGAGGGAGCTGTGGGCCTTTTGTTGGTCTGGACTCCTCTCCCAGCCACTCCGACGCCTTCCTGGTCTTTGCTCCTACCTTGAGGAAGGAAGGGCTGAGGGTCAGACGCCTTGACCTCGTCTGGACGCTGCGAGACCGGCCGACTTCCTCCAACGTGCAGCGACTTCCGCGTTTCCACCCACGCTCCACGCGGCGGGGTGAGAGGCAAGGGACGTCGTCGTCGTCACCTGACGCAAGCGCGTGGGCGGAGAGAAGGCGGGGCGGGGGGGGGGGGAGGAGAGCCGGCCGGAGTCACGTGGCGGATCGAGCTCTGCAGTGATTGGCGGACGGGGCTCCGGCGTCGTCTTCCCTGATTGGTCGGCGCGGCGCTGAGGCTTCACGTGGGATTGATGCGGCCAACGTCCCGGGATGTCTGAACAGGGCCTGGAGATGGCCTCCATCCTCCCGGCCCTCCGGGAGCTGGAGAGGTGAGCTCTGCAGTCATGGGGCTCGGCAACGACCAGGCCCAACAGGCCTGGTTGCGGGGGGCAGGGCCTCGTGCTTCCAAGCTTTGCACACAGCAAAACCACCCAAGTGACATTGCACCACACAGTTGCTGTCGCCATCAAGTGTAATGAACCGAGCATCCTCATCGGGCAGAAGGTGCATGACAGTCAGATTTAAGGGTAGTTTCTTCTTTGCTGCCATTAGGGAAATGATGTTGCACTGTTTGAATTGATATTTTCTCTATTTTATGGTTGCTCTATTGTCCATCAGTATGGGTTGATGTGTCTGGATAGCATGCAAAACAGCGTTTCACAGCATCTATTATATTTCTCTATAATACTATGATTGCACGTTTTATGTCACTTCTATCTTCTGTACCTGAAGAAAACTGAGGTCCTCCATCAGCCAGCTCCCCACCATGACTACCAGCCCCCCCACATCTCCATTGGGCACACAAAACTCAAAACGGTCAACCAGTTCACCTATCTCGGCTGCACCATTTCATCGGATGCAAGGATCGACAACGAGATAGACAACAGACTCGCCAAGGCAAATAGCGCCTTTGGAAGACTACACAAAAGAGTCTGGAAAAACAACCAACTGAAAAACCTCACAAAGATAAGCGTATACAGAGCCGTTGTCATACCCACACTCCTGTTCGGCTCCGAATCATGGGTCCTCTACCGGCATCACCTACGGCTCCTAGAACGCTTCCACCAGCGTTGTCTCTGCTCCATCCTCAACGTTCATTGGAGCAACTTCATCCCTAACATCAAAGTGCTCGAGATGGCAGAGGCCAACAGCATCGAATCCACGCTGCTGAAGATCCAACTGCGCTGGGTAGGTCACGTCTCCAGAATGGAGGACCATCGCCTTCCCAAGATCGTTTTATATGGCGAGCTCTCCACTGGCCACCGTGACAGAGGTGCACCAAAGAAGAGGTACAAGGACTGCCTAAAGAAATCTCTTGGTGCCTGCCCCATTGACCACCGCCAGTGGGCTGATAACACCTCAAACCGTGCATCTTGGCGCCTCACAGTTTGGCGGGCAGCAACCTCCTTTGAAGAAGACCGCAGAGCTCACCTCAGTGACAAAAGACAAAGGAGGAAAAACCCAACACCCAATCCCAACCAACCAATTTTTCCCTGCAACCGCTGCAACCGTGTCTGCCTGTCCCGCATTGGACTTGTCAGCCACAAACGAGCCTGCAGCTGACGTGGACATTTACCCCCTCCATAAATCTTCGTCCGCGAAGCCAAGCCAAAGAAGACCTCAGTATGGGTTGATTTCATATTTTAGATTTGTGGTCAGAGTACATGTGTGACATCACGTACAACCCTGAGATTCTTTTTCCTGCGTGAGTGGCAGAATTACCGCTTACTGGTTGGACATCGCACTCCCTCCGCGGCCCATCCCTGCGCAGGCGAAGATGAACACATTGGTCTTGATTCCACGGAACTTTTGCTGTTTTCCGTGGAGTTTTAGGCAACATGAGCCGGGGCAAGGACTGAGAGGCGAGCGCTTGCCCAGGACAAACGCCTCCCTCTGGGTCCCACGCCACTGGGCCTGGCGGAGTGCGAGGCCCAGAGTGACGCAGGATTGCCCCGCAGTGGTCTGTTCCAAGACCGTGCTCGCTGGCCGTTGTCCTTACGGATCCTTTGCCCACCGAGTTTGCTGCTGCAGACCGCTCGGGAAACTGTTTCCCGCACTCTTGTCACAGCTGCCAGCCCCTGCTGCCAGACTGAAGTGCTATTAGCCCATAGCTGGAGCCCTTTCCAGGTACTGACTGCTGGGCTAGCTGAGCCCAGGGACTTGAAGTCAGTTACCCATTACCCATGTAAACAAATAAAGAACTGTAAACAACTGTGCAATGCAAAGAGGAATTAAAAAAACAATCAAGTGTACAAGTAAGAGTCCTTGCTGGTGTCCCTGATTGAGCTTATTGTTGAGGAGTCTGATGGTGGAGGGGTAGCAACTTTTCCTGAACCTGGTGGCACCATTACCTCTTTCCTGATGGTTGCAGTGACAACAGTGGCTGGTGTGTATCCTTGATGATTGCTGCTGCTTTCCGACGGCATTGTTCCCTGTAGATGTTCTCAATGTTGAGGAAGGTTTTGCCTGTGATGTCCTACTACCTTTTAGCAGAGCTTTTCCCTCAGGTGTACTGGTGCCCCCCCATACCAGAACGTGACACAGCTGGTCAGAACATTTTCCGCCACACATTTGTAGAAATTTACCAGGGTTTTAGATGTCATACCAAACATCCACAAACTCCTGAGGAAGTCGAGACACTGGTGTGCTTTCTTTACCATGCCATGAGTGTGTTGGGTCCAGGAAAAATGTTCCATGATAGTGACTCTCAAGAACTTAAATTTGTTCACCCTCTCATTTTTTGTTGTTGTTTTGCAGCCTCGTCACAGTGCAAACCCTTGTATAAACCACCGTACAAAATAAATAAAAATAGTGCAAGAAAAGGTCAAAGTAAGGCAGTGTTTATTATTCATTCAGGAATCTGATGGCACAGAGGAAGAAGCAAGCCTTGTGCTGCTGAATTCTCGTCTTCAGGCTCCTGACCCTTCTTCCCGATGGTAGTAAGAGAGAAGATGGCATAGCTTGGGTGGTGGGGGTCCTTGAGGATGGTGGCTGCTTTCTCATGACTCCACCTCTCATTGGCAGAAGGTGCATGAGTTTCAAATCATGACACATCAGATTTAAGGGTAGTTTCTTTGCTGTCATTAGGCCATTGAATGGACCTCTCATTAGGGAAATGATGTTGGTATCGCACTGTTTTAATTATCGTTTTCTGTATAATGCTATATTGCACGTTTTATGTTTGCATTATCTTCTGTACGCAAGTACAGGTTGATTTGCCTGGATAGCATGAAAAACAGCTTTTCACTTCATCTTGCAACAATCAACAATTCAGTACAAACGTTTGCAGATGACATTGAATGGTATTGTTGAAATCAAACTGCGGGGGGGTGGAATTGAAGGGCAGTGGATTTTGTATGTACTTTGGCAAGGTCTTGGATGAGGTCCTGCATAGTAGGTTAGTTTGGTAAATCAGGTCACATACGATTCAAAATGAGATGGTCAGTTAAGTTCATAAGTGGTTTAGTTGAAAGAGACAGAGGACAGGAATGGAGGTTTGCTTTTCTAATTGGATGCCTATGACCAATGTTGTACAGCAAAGGTTGGTGCTGGTGCATAGCTGTTTGTTATTCATGGGACTGATTTGTATGGCAATGTAGTCAACATAAGAAAATTTGAAGGTGACTCTAAAATTAGTTACCAACAAGTTCTTGATCAGTTGGGAAGGTGGGCCAAGGAGTGGCAAATAGAATTTAACTTCGGCAAGTATGGGATGCTGCACTTCAGGAGATTTGAGTGATTTAACCCTTTGGACTCTGGGTATTTTTAATATTTCACAATACATACTCTGGACTGTACAAACACCAGTATGAACCAGCTGGTGGTTGGGCATAAAACTAGTCTTGGAAAATAGAGACACAGAGTATATGCATTTGTTGCTAATCCCTGAAAACACGGACATGGATTCCAAATGGTGAAGAGGAACCCGAGGACCAACATTTTCACTCTGCGGGCAGTCTGTATCTTGATTGGTACTTCCAGAGGAAGATAGATATAGGTGAATGGGATTAGCCCAGCATGACAATTTAGTCAGGTTTGACAAGTTGGGCTGAAGGGCCTGTTTGATGACAGTGTGGATGGAAAGGAATTTTCAAAGTTTTGGGTCAAGATCATTTATTGCAAGTCACAGTCATGTTGTTGATTCTGAAAAGGATAGTCTTCAGCCACAGAACAATGTCAATCAGTTGGTCAGAAAGCCAAGGGAATGGTAGATTATTCTGAAAGTGTGAGATTATGCATTTTTGGAATGATCAATAAACCTGGGATACACACAATGAAGGACGATCATAGTGTACAGGTCTTGGGTTCTTGAGTTATTTTGCAAAGAGTACTTCACTTCAGAATCTGCAACTCGTATTCCTGAACCTGGAAGTGAGCAAGTTTACATTTCGGTTATGAGCAGCTATTAAACCAGGTTCCTTCACTGTTAGTGGTTTTCCAACTGTAGCACTATCTGTCCCAGTGGGCATCTTGTGCTTTTGTACTTTTCTGAATAAAGCAGGGTGGATGTAAAGACAGTCTTTGAAGATTGCTGACAATAACTTTATATTGTGAAAGGAGTGGTGAGTTATCATAGGGAAGCTGTTTAAACCATATAGTCTAAGTTACTTTAGAAAAGATTGTACTGCATTGTTTGTGCATTGTAACCTGAAAATTTATTTGTTCTTTTATTATCACCAGTGCTAGTCCAAAAGATTATAATGCAGTGGTGCAGAAGCCAAGGCAGATTCTTTGTCAGTTCGTTGATAAGATGCTGACAGATGTTGACGTTGGTAAGTATTTCCATTGTTGTGTGCTCTGAGTTCCTGACCCCCCCCCCCCCCCTCGCTCCTCCTCTCCCCATCACACCTTTGAATCAATATCCCATTAATATTTGATGCTAGCTAGCTTTATGGCAATGTGTTAACAGGACAACATCTCTTCAGTGTTAAGAAAATACATTTACCTCTAAATTCCATCTTTGGATTATATACTGTTTGAAAACATTTTGTGAATTTCATTTGGCTCAGTTTGACTGTGAGGAGGTATTTGTGGAGGGGCCATGCTCAACATGTAGTTCAAAATGCATCAGAAAAAAATCTTCACGCAGTTTATTCCGAACACAGGAGTGTATATCGTATTTTATCATTCTTGCAGGAAAAATGAATTGACAATAACGATATTGAATGAACAGGATTGTGACATTGTAGTTAAATGCTTTTTTTTGCTTTGTGGGGAATTCTCCAGCATATGTTTGCAAGTCGTACAGTTTGAATTTGTTGTTGAAAATTGTACTTTTTTGTGAATTTTGAAAAGTGACATGTTCATGCTAAATTTTGTTCATTACTTCCCCCCCACCCCAACTTTGAAAAGAATATTTACATTGCAGGTTGTTGAGTTCCTTATAAATAGCCTCATTACAAAATTCTGAAAAAAAATTAACTCTGTGTCACTAAAGCAGGAGGTAAATTTTATGGCAGGAAATAAACTAGTATTTCATCAGATTTTTAAAAAATGAATAATGACCTGATACTTTGCTAACTAATGGCAACTTGTTTATTTGTTTCAAAGGTCTAGTTGATTGCATGAAATATTGTTCCAGTTGACATCCAGCAACAGTTGTTAGCAATTTTATTCCAAATCTTGATCTGCTGAATATAATGAAACGCAAAAGTCTGTTACACTGTGGTTAAAGTAAAAACAATGTGGGAGAAATTCAACAGATCAAACTGTACTTTATTTAGCAAAGATAAAGATACATAACTGTTGTTTACATCAAATGTTAATGTCCTTTTGATTTAAATTTCAGTTGCTTTGGAGCTTTTGAAGAAGACTGACTCTCAGCCAACATGTGTGATGCTGCTAGATTTTATTCAACACATTATGAAGTCCTTCCCTCTTATGTTTGTGAGTGCTCCGCAAAGGGCAACCAAAGAAATTCAGCAACTCCGCAGTGATGATGAGTGCAGTTGTATTGGTGAGTGTATATTGAAATTGCAGAACAATGGTGATACCCGTTGAAGTTCTGGACATAAAAGTGAAATGCCTGAGTGCTGTCAGCACTCTCAATTGTCATAGGAAATACACTCCACAGTTACTTTGAAGTTTGACAATTAAATGCAGAAGCAAATGCAGTCGTTTTTCTTCCTTACTTTACGGAGTCATTTTCAAACAACAATACTTCCATCAAGCATGAATTAGAAATTGAATCTTTGTCCCTAAAGGGATCAAAGCAAATTTAGTTTGCATAGCATTTTTTTTCTGTTGAATAAAATTGTGCTTGATATCTCTTCCCCCACCCCCACAACCCAATTTTGTGCTTGATATCTTCCTGTCCCACCATAGTTCCTATAAAGGTTTCTGCCAAAAACATTGACTATCCATTTCTGTCCATAGTAAGGCCTGACCTGCTGAGTCCCTCCATCTCCTCTTTATTCGCTTTAGTTTATTCCAACAATGAGTTTTCTTTCATCAAAGAATAGCATTTTTCAACAATTGTTACCAATACATCATGATGTTAGCAATTTTTAAAAAGAGACTTCACTGATTATTATTATCATTAAAGACTTTATTTTTAACCTCTTTGATAAAATTCCATTCTAAAAAAAAGTTTGTAATTAATCACACATGTCAGTGCGATATGACATACATGGACATCAAAATTCAAGCTTGCTGCAACCTGACAGGTACTTTGTAAGAAAAATCCCAACTATAACCCTGTGTGGAAAAAGATAACAAATCTAAAAGCTAGATGAATAGTCGAAGTAACAGTTTGTGCAAAATAAAAGTGGCATTTCAGTAGGGCACGCGGATCTTTTTGTGGAACCAAAATATGGTTGGACATGAAGGGGAGGTTCAAGAGCTTGATAGCCATTGGGATTTTTAAAAAGCTGTTCTTCTGTTGTTTCGTAAGGAATTCTAAATGTCAACGTGAATATCATGAATTGTAATAATTAGTAAATAGAGTAAAATCCCCAGTATCCAGTACCTATGGGGATCGCAGATGCCAGATATGCAAATTTTCCAGCTGACCGAGACTCACTCTTCCAATGCCTAATACACCTGCATTCAGAACACACTTTAATCAAGTAATTCTCGTAACTTACACAATTTAAATTTGAACCTCAGTTGCAGGTGCTGTAACGCCCCCCATCTCCCCCGCCGGCCGCTTCAGCCCCCCTCCTCCCCCGCCGGCCGCTTCAGCCCCCCTCCTCCCCCGCCGGCCGCTCCAGCCCCCCCCTCCTCCCCCGCTAGGGGGTGGGGGGGGCAGAGCAATCAGTGTGGGTACATTCCATGGAGGATGACCCCGCGCTGATAGCCAGCCATCCTAACTTGACAGCCCAAGGGACAGGAGCCGGAATGTGCTCAGATGTGCATCCCGGTGCAGCTGTCCCTTCAGGTGGCCAGTACTGCCCTTTTAGCGCTGCCACCTGAACGGCAAATGAAAGGGCCACTTTCTCTTCTTCAGGCGCATTCTTAGCGGAGAATACACCTGAAGAAGCCTACTGAGAGAGATTGCTTGTTCATTAGGGAAAACTCTCATGTGTCCAATGAAGTCTCTGCTCTACTCCGCCCATCCGCCCAGTCTTATTTATTTATGTGTCCACCCGCCCAGTCTTATTTATTTGAATTTTATTCCTTAAAGTTTTTTTTGCTTGTTTAAGTTTCTGCTTGATTAAATTCCAGATCATGGGGGATTGTACTGTACTGTATTTAAATTTCACACTTGTTTCTAACTGCGTTCATTGAAACTAATTCAGTGTATTTGTCTCTAATAGTTATTTAATCTAGTGATTCATCTTAACTGCACCATGCTGGCCAGTATGTTTTTTTTGAGCATTCTCATAGTTTTTTTAAAATCTGTGAATGTATTGATCATGCTGTACTGGAAGCACTGATTTCTTTGGGTGAAGCCTGAACCAAGACTACATTTAAAGCTCCTTACTTAAGACAAAGTTTATGTTGGCTTTGTTTGTGTTATTTAATTTGATTGTACCTCCTTGTTTTTAAAGATTTCAGTAACTGGATAATAACCCGGCTTCTTCGTATTGCTGCAGCCCAAAACTGCCAGGCACTTCATAAATGCATTGCAAAAATTATAATTTCATTGCTTTGGCTGTTTAAAAACAAGAATCCATTCATATTTGGAGTACAAACCAAGGAAATGCTCCGACTCTTTCAAGATCTCATCTGTCTGACAGAGAGGAATATAATGTTGCAAGAAATGCCCTTGTGGCCATTCACCGTTGATCGTTTTGTTGTGACTGAGCGAGAGAATCCAGGATATTTAACCCCTGCACCTCTTCAGCTGAACTCTGATTTACAAGTTGAATTATTGGAGATCATATTGCTGAGAATACTATCTTCAATCCTTCCAAGTGTGTTTTGTGGGAGGCAACGACTCATCTTGTGGGAAATAAGCTGCTCCCTTTTAGAACATGGCAGTCCCAAGATAAAAAGTACGGCATTAGTACTGTCATCCAAATTAGTAAACCTTGGAGGACCACCACCGGAAGAATTGTCAAATATGTTTTTTACAAATTTTATTGATCTGTTGATATTATTCAAGGGAGCCGACAGAACGGAATTACAATTATATGAGGAGCCATTTGGAGAATTGGTCAGAGTGCTTTTTCCAGTCAACACTGAACATCTTGCAGGCATGCATACAATTGAACCATTTTACCTGAATATGTTAATGGATAAATTAAGTACTTTAATCAGTGATGGACTGTTGAAGCAGATTGAATCTGATAAATTAAGATCAGATTTATGCCATATATTCCAGCACTTTTTGATGTTTACACCTTCAGGAGTTGTGTGTGCAGTGCCAATACAGAAACACCGTGTACATTTGATTTGCAGAGCTGTCACTGAAATTATAGGAACCCAGCTTGAACAACAGGTATTTGTTTTGATCCTTGCACAGTCTTACATTTTGTAAAAAAAAAATCCTGTGTCTTGCCTGTTGAGAGTGCCTTGCAGTTTGTCAAGGATTTCCTGCAATTGGTAGCTTGTAGCTGCAAGCTTTGCATCCCACCCTGCTATGTGACAGAGGTGAAGATGCCTTGAATGCTGATATTTAGGTTATTCTCGGACTGAATAAACAGAATAACACTCCCAAGATCCTGTAATATTTGTACAGATGTTGTCAACTTCAACCCATTCCAGAGTAACTGAAAGATTGTGACACAAGGATTATAGATATTCATTATTGCACTCATACTTCTCCAAACATAAATGATCTTTTGCTGTTCTTTGGACTCTCTCGATGGAAATTGTTTTTAACTTCTATTTGCATTGATACTGCATAAAATTATCAGACATAGTTGTGCTTGTACGCACATTTGACAGAACACACCCCCTTTTCTTCTTTCTTTCTTCTTTGGCTTGGCTTCGCGGACGAAGATTTATGGAGGGGTAAATGTCCACGTCAGCTGCAGGCTCGTTTGTGGCTGACAAGTCCGATGCGGGACAGGCAGACACGGTTGCAGGGGAAAATTGGTTGGGTGTTGGGTTTTTCCTCTTTTGTCAGTGAGGTGGGCTCTGCGGTCTTCTTCAAAGGAGGTTGCTGCCCGCCGAACTGAATAGAATAGTGCATTACAAGCAATGGACTATGTATTGAATGCTGTCATTTTGAATCCATTTGAACATTTGTGTTAATGCCATGCTTTGCACAAATTCTCCCATACTTTTTTAAAAAGTCAAAATTTTTGTAAGTCAGGTCATTTGCCGCCAAGGAGCACCTGTCCTTGCTCGGTCTTAAGAACTAAACTGGTAAATAACCAGTCAATCATTTTTGTAAATTCATGGGCTAAAGTAACAAATGTTGACTTAAGTGCATCATTATCATATTTTCATGCATATAAATCACAGAAAAATCATAAATCGTGTAAAAATATTTTTGTATAATGCACACATACATATGCCATATGGGTATCATCTAAATTCTGACTGCATTTAAATAGGACATGAGACAAAGCAGATACCAGTATCTGTCACAGTTAATCTCCTACTATTAACCCCCAATCAACTTCCCCCAGATGTGTCAATCACCCATTATATAGAATATATCCTTGCTGCAAGACATTAACAAGCTTTAGAGATAGAAGACAGGCTTCAGAGTTGCAAGATTTTAATTCTAATGTTGCCTCAAATCAGAGGCACTTGGTATGTTAATTTCATCCCTCAGGGACGGATCTGAGCAATTCGTATTGATAGGTGCAGAGCCCTAGCCATAATGTCCTGTTTCTAGGAATGCCATGGGATTCAGTACAGAGATATTCCCAAGATCAAAATTTCCCATGCCCGCTATATACTGTGCACATTCTTTCATTGCTGCTCTTATAGTCTCACGCTCGCTATAACATTTCCACACTCGCTATAAATTGCTGGTGCGTCTTTCCCGTTATAAATTGTTCACGTTCTTTCAATGCCACTATTATATTCCCACACCTGCTATAAATTGCCAGTTTTACTTTCCCACACCTGCTATTAATTGTTCACTTTCTTTCAATAGGTAAAAATATTCTAGTTTAGCATGCACATACATATCACGTGTGGGAGTGCCTGGTTTGTAAAATGCATGCGTTATATGTGTAAAAAAATATGGTAAATAATGCCAGAATATTCAGTTGAATGAACTGAACTGGTTAAGTCCCTGGTTTTTCTAGCAGGAGACCATTTTAGGGTTACATCAATCATAATTCTCTATCTGAAAAGCAACTAATCAGCTGAAACCAATTATAACAGTGATTATTAGGCTATGTAGAAGAGTGCAGTTCACTAAAGTGCTGGAGAAGCTCAGCAGATCAAGCAGCGTCCATGGGAAGTAAAAGATGACCAACAGTTTGGGCCTGAGCTCTGTCGGGAAAAACTGAAAATTAAAAAGGTGGGGGGGGGGGAACGGGGAGGAGCACAGGCTTCACCGACATATGATTGCTCTTTACTTGTGATGGATGTGGCATGACCACAAGTTTCTCCAGCGCTTTAATGTGTTACAATTGATTCCAGCATCTCCAGATTAACTTGTTTAACTCCCATGTGGAAAAGTGATCATCTTTTAGCTCATTGCCTAGTTCATGCTTCTGTTGAGACTGATTTTGACTTGGTGTCTCCTACATGTCCCAGATGAAATTAATTTGCCCATCGTGATAGAAAACTTGCGCATTACTCTAGCTTGGCACATGGAAGTGTGAGCACAAACCACTGGCTATGCACTAAATGTTAAATCTGATGCATTGTATGGACTAATTAAGCATTGATTCTTCAATTTTAACATGCTTAACAGACAGAAGCAGGAATGTGTTACCTGATTCTGCTATTTGAATAAGTTTAAGATTGGTCTCCAACATCAGTTATGCACCCTAACTTGTAATAATCTTAGCTTAGAGTATGTACCCACAATTCTCTGGGGTAGAGAACTTGGTAAATGCTATTGCAGTGCAAGTGACCTGGGTTAGAATCCAGTGTCTGTGAGGGTTTCTTCTGGGTGCTCCAGTTTCCTTCCACCCTTCAAAATTTACGGGGGCTGTAGATTAATTGGGGTGTTTGGGCAACACAGGCTTGTGGGCCGGAAGGGTCTGTAACCATGTCTAAATTTAAAAAAAATTAAACTTCTCCACCTGAAATTTCCTCTTTAGTTTTAGATTCCTCCACAAGGGGAAACATCCTCTCATCATCTATTCTGTTAACCTCTGATTCTTGAGTCTCGATAATTTTACCTGACTTTCAAAACTGCAGTGAATACAGTCTCAACTTACTTGACCTTTTTCTTAGAAGATTCTCTGTTGCAAAAAGCCACCTGAAGTGTCATGAATATGTTTGCTACATTAAAATGTTCTGCTTTCTTTTTGTGCTGGGCTCTTTGTGGTTGCATGTTGTAACTTGATGTGTTGTGTTTCAGTATTTGTTAAGTTGCTTGTATGTAGCAATGAGAGCAGAAGGAATCCGTGTCATGCAGGAAACTTGTAATTGGGCTCCACATTCAACGGGGGTTTCTGATGTGTGTGGAGAAAGTAGCAACGATGAAGTTCCAGAAAAACGGCCACGCTTGAGTTTTACAGCACAAAGTTCGCTGAATCCAGACCTGCTAGCTAAGTATGAACTACATTTTTAAAATATCCATGAAAATTGTGTTCATATTTGATAATTTTGTTTTGTCGTCTCCTGTAATAGCTAGTGTGATAGACTTGGCAGATGAAATACTCTGGTGCAGATCATGAAAGAATGGGTGATCAGCCTTTTACTGCCTCCACTGAAATAAATGGTGTCATCTAAAACTGTCATCAGCAGGTTTGATTGGACTGACTAATGGTATGCTTTACCTTTTAACCTTCCATGATGCCTGGTCCAAAATCTTTGCTACTTGATATGTTGCAAGATCATTAGAAATACATACATGTAATGCCTTTCTGTTTATTTTGGCTAAGATTCCTGTAATTTCATATGCATGGGTCTTTTTCCCCCAAGGAATAAAACCCAGCTGAGCCAGTCAGTCCTCTTCACAAGAATCCTGCAGCCAAGGCTGCTATTTCTTTTTAATGTTCTTTCAAGGGTATTCACATCCTTCTTGGAACTGGTGTCCCGAATTGTGTGCAGTTTTCTTAGCTGTACCCTAATTCCAGAGCTCCAGCACGATCACTTGTTTCCTTCTGCTTTGGCTGATGAAAGAGAAGTAAAAATTGACCAGAATATGCTGGTACAATTATATTGCTTTTTTGACTCCATAGAGTAGAGGTTAATGTTATCCACTGATCTTTTGATGCCAAAAGAGTAATCGCTCAGATTGAAACTGGAAGATGTGACCTTTGTGCAAGAGAGCCGATCAATATTATAAGCTGCTGTTCTTAATGTATTTGTATACAATGCATCTTTGTTAAAGTCTTTAACATTTTTCCAGCAAATTTGTTAATGCACATTGTTCTTTGCTTGTAGATGTTCACCAGTGGAAATGAAATTCAAGAGTAGTTTGTGGTGGAATGTAGATGAGAGATTGAAGACATTGATCAGTTCTTTGGAGAACGCTGAATCACTCAAGGAAATGCTTCCTCTATTGGAGGGTATTGGAGTTTTATTTCGTTTGGCGGCTCTATGCACAGCATTCTGTGACAAAAGAATTCCTCATGGGTATAATTTTCTGATTTTCTTTGATTGATGGTTATAAAAATATGTTTATTCTGTGTTTTGACTACTGAATTGTAAAATTTGGTAGTGGATAAAATTGGATTAACATGAGAATTAGTACAAAAAAGGATGTTCAATGAAGGGCTGTTCGTTTGCATCATGGTACAGTAAAACCCCTGTTCTCCAGAATTCAAGCATTTGGCAGTCTCCAGTAACCAGCAAAAATATTGCAGAAAATAAATAGGTAAAAAATATATTTGTTTAAAATTGGCGCGTCTCACCATTAGTTCGCCAAGCCATGTAACACGCAATCTCAAGTAACTGAAAAATTCACTTATTCACATCTACCAATCCCTATCAGTGCAGGATACCAAGAGTTTTACTGTATTTGACTTGTGGCTTTAAGGTTGTCTCCATAATATCACTCCGATATTACTGTTCGGGCACGTTTGCTCACATAAACATCGAAGAAAGAATAATGGGGAAGCCGGTGTTTTTTCTTCCCTGTGTTTCCATTTAAACTTTTAAAGAAATTTTTTTAAAACTGAAATTATCTTACAATTAATGACATAAAGAATTCAATAATAGCAATTTATGTTGTGTGCTTAACCCAGTTGATTTTCACAATGTACATATGGACGCTAAATCTACATAAAGTACAATGAAATTCCACTGTGTGATTCAATTTCCCTCTTTATTTTTTCTGTTCAGCACTGACAAGATCAAAACAAATGATACTGCCAGTGGGAAGACAAAAAATTTCCAAGAAGTTCCATCGATCAAAATAGAATTAATTTGGATACATTTTGAGATGTTTACCCAGATCCTTGAACATGGAAGGAAACAGCTGAAACGTACTTCCAGTGATGATGTACAACATTTGATTGATAGATTAATAAAAATAATTGATGCTGTAATCTACTTGCAAGGTAGGTAAATCAAATATCAAAAATGAGGTTTCTTGTTTTTTTTTAAAAACTATTAGTTTAAAGTAATAGTTTCTGATTATCTGAAAACCGATCTACTGAAATTCTCGAATATCCTGTGACAGATTGTTATATTTTATATTGTAGATAGATATGTTTTAAAAGAGAGAAATTGTGGCAGGTTTTTTTAGTGTAGGTCACAAAAAGATACAAACATTTCACAACACAGATCTCATTTTAAAATGCCAGCGCTCTGCTCAAGCCAGACAATCCAGGCTCTAAGTGCTTTTGCAAAATCTTTGAAGAATGCCCATAGAGACTTCACAAGTAGGTGTTAATTGGACATGCTGTAGAATAATGGATTATTTTTTGTTTTGGAAAGCAACAGATGAACAGATTAGGTCCAGTGCCGTAGTTTATCTGAATGCAGTTGATGTTCTAGGAAGGTCATGTGGTTTTGCAAGCAGAGAGAGCCAAACAGGTTTCTCTCTGAGAGAGAGAGAGAGAGAGAATTCAATTCTACAGTTCAGCTGCAGCAGCTGGGACTGGGGTTGTGAGTTCTTAGTTGAGCCTAGACAAAGCCCTTGTCCATACAAGAGGAGATGGCTGGCTGTATAATGTTTCACTTGAAATAAGGGAAAGAGAAAAGGAACTCTGGTGGTGACCTAAAAGAAAGATGTTATCATCTGGAAATCCCTGATGGGGCAAGTTTCTTCCGCAAGACATTGAAGTGGCTGATGGGAAGGAATCAGTTTGTGTCCAACGAGCAACAAATCTCTCTCTGAAAACTGACCAGAACCTTCCTGAGCAGTAACCATTTACCTTTCAAGCACCAAAGCCTGGTGAAATTCATAATTGTTAAATTCTGTGCACAGTATACGAATTGCCTGATACTGGTAAACTTGGAGGAGTGAGAAATGAGATTAGACTGAATCAAAGAACTTTTCTGAACTTACACACACATTACATACATGTGCACTTAGAATTAGAAGGGGGTTAAATTATGTTAAGTTAATAGTAATAAATTAGAGTTTGATCTTGTTTTCATGTTTAAATATAATTAAAAATAACTTTTGTTTTAGTAATCATTTGTCTTGGTGAATTTCTATTTCTGCTGGGTTTTGCATTCCTCTGGGTCCATACAATCCAAAATATTTTTTTTGGGTGTCACATGATGTCACAATTTGAAAAATGTTGATTTTTTTTTTACCCACTGTGGGGGTCTGACGCATGGTTAGCACCACTTTGAATCAATGGAGCTATCGTGTGCTCGTCTAAGATGCAGCTGCAAGGGCAAAATTTCACCCAACTGCTCAAGTTGCCATTGAAATCAACGGAGCTCTTGTGCATAGTACTGTTCAAAGATACAGCTTTGGTGGAGGTCTGTTGCACTGTTAGCGTCATTTTGAATCAACGGAGCTTTCGTGTACAGTTCAAAGAAATTTCTCGATTATCCGAAAAATCTGGATAGCCAAGTTAGGTCGAGCTGCAAGCATTTTGGATAATCGGTAATGTACTGAAGTTTAAAGTAGACTTTGTTCATAGTTTTCATCGTGTCATTATGATGCAACTCATGAATCAATCATGGCAAGCAGTAACACTGAATAAATGTCTGCAAATTGTTGTATTGTGAAACCCCTGGTATCTGGCACCTATGGGGATACTGGATAAGTATATTTTCCGGTTGCTTAAGACTTACAATGCCGAACTAATGCACCTGCGTAAAGAATAAACATTTTTTTTAAAAGTCAAAATTACTATACTTGCACTGATCAAACCACTTACATGGATATAAAAGCTTTAAAGCATTTTCCTTTATTCTCAGTCATATTCTTAGAAAACATTTAAACGTTGTTGCATCTGCAGGTTCCTTCCCCTCCACGGAGCCACCCAAAAGACAAAACAATAACATTATAGTTAATTAAGCCCCCCACCTCCCTTCCTCCAAGTTTACAAATAAAGCCTCTGACTAGGGTGACTCTTACTAAGCAGGGATAAGGAGACACTTAGAGAGAGTCACCCCAACAGTGATCGGCATCAACCAGCTCTTCATCCTGGGTGACGCCATTGCTGTTTCACACGACTTTATTCAACCAGCTTCTACGAGCAAAGCACGACCAAGACACTCCGCTGCCTGAATATTTGCTCCAATCTTCACCAGAGGTTTATGTGTTACTTCAGAGAAGATTAACTTACATAATTTTAAACATGTTTTACCTATTATTTCTTATTTATTTTATTTAGTTTTATTTTTGCTGTTGCTTGAGGCTGTTGTTGCTTGAATTCCAGATAGCAGGGGTTTTGGTGTATTAGAAAAATTGAAAATTTGATTACTAACAAAAATCTTTATTGCTTTGCTCGCACAGTTTGAGGAGGAAGCTTGCTCGTTATTTCCAATTTATCTTGTAATTTCTTGATGTGTTACTTTTTAATAAAAATTTCTTGCCTGCTCCACTTTCCCAGGGAAACATTGTATGTATCGAGAGAAAGTTTTCTCAAACAGTTTTATCTACCTTTTTTGGTGCCAAAGTTGTTCAGAGTAATGAAATGTCCTTTGTGGAATATTTTTGGAATTGCCCCTCAGTTGAACTTGCTTCCAGGAGTCCATATCAAGCCAATTCAAGATGTTGCATTTATGCCTGTGAATTAAATTAATCAAGATTAATTTCATCTTCATAACAGTTTACAAACTCTTCCAAACATGAGTGCCTGAGAAAAATGCAGCCATTACATACTTAATCACAAAGGGTTCAAGGATAAATGCAGTTATGGCCAGTTGACTTTAACGGTGGGGAAAAATAATGATTAGTTAGAATTGGCCATCATGGGCAGGTATTGGTTGATTACTGAAACCAGCATGGATATATTGAATTAAACACTAAAGTCTGCATTGTTATCAAAACACTGAGATGCTGGAGGAACTCAGCTGGTCTTTCAGCATCTATTGCAAGTAAAGATATCTTGGTTTCATTTGAGCCTGAGACCTTCTTTAAGGTTTGAGTGAAACATCAGGTGTCATATATCTTTACCTCCAATGGATGCTGCGAGACCGGCTGAGTTTCTCCAGCATTCCTGTGTTTTGATCGAAACGTTGAAGGCGAATTCTGTGTTACTGCCGATAAAGCTCCTTGAAGTTGTATGAAGGGTCAATGAGACAGAAGGAATTTACATGGTATTCACAACATGTGATGGAGTGTCACTTAATAGGCTTGGCCATTAAGATTGGAATAAAAGGAATAATGGCAAGCAGGGTAAAAATAAAATCAGCTAAGTTGCAGGATATGAAGATGAGAGTAAAATGCTATTTTTTTTCTCAAGGGAGAAGGGTACACATGACTTCTTCAGCAGCCCTTACTAAACCTTGACAAAGGGGTTATATATCTGTTCCTCCTTTGGACCCTGCAAGACCTGCTGACTTCCTCCAGCTATTTTGTGTACTTACTGCAATCACAGCATCTCCAGACTTTTTCATCCCCTGTACTATGGTCATTAGTTTTCCCTCATGTAATTTTGACTTGGGTGTTCAGCTTTCAAGTTTGCACATGATGTAAAACTTGGAGCTGAAAGCAAGGTAGTAAAACTAAAGGAGATCATAGACAAGCTGGAGGATTGGCAGCAGATGGCACAGTGTTTGTTCTGTTGGTTCACAGTTCCAAGGGCCCATGTTCAATCCTGATATTTGGTGCTGTCTGAATGGAGTGTGTACGTTCACCTTGGTACTGCATGGGTGACTGCACGAAAATTGATCAACACCACAAAATAAAAATGAACAACAGAAGTACCAAAAATATGAGAAAACCTTGTGCAGCAAGCCAATAATGTGTGTTGGGTATGCTACGTTAAGTGTCACGGTCAAGGTAGAACTGATTGTTACATCCAAAATGGAGTTGAATCAGTATTTGAAAGGAAAGAGTTTACAGGGTTGTGGAGATGAGAGGGGAGGCGTGGATGTATGGGCACTATACTGGGATGAACTGCATTGTTTTTGTATAGATCTTGGTCATATTTGATAGCTTAAATTGCAGATTTTGTTCTGTTCCTTGGTGGAAATGCCAAAATATAGACGATCCAAAAATTGATAATAAATATGCACAAAAATTTGATTTGACCATGTTTTCCAATGTTTAAAAGCACAAATTCAGAGAGGACCAATCGTTAAATTGTCTCTCAGATCTTTTGCAGCAAAAGATATGAAGGGATGATGTCTGTCTATGACAGTTCAACTCTTTGTGTGACACCACAAATTATATGACTGAAGTTAAAGTTACTTTAAACATCTAAAATCATAGAATTTAAAAACAAACATTTATGCCAGTTTTAAAAAATAAATGGGAAGATTGTATGAGTATAATGTGAGTTTTATGACATTGCTAAATCCAGATAGCTTTTAGGTTAGCTATGCCCAGCGTCAATTGCCTTGACAGTTTCAGGGGGGAGAAGTAGTATATACTAGGGAATAGCAATGGATCCTCCAAGCCTAATGTTGCACCATGTCAAAATATGAATGTATTTGATTGGTTCAAAGTGCATTGAGTTAGGTACTTGTATATCGTATTGTATATAAATATTTTTTATATTTCACTAGTTGTCCAAGATAATAAAAACAAAGATATGCTTCATGCACTTTGTGGTTTCCTGTCATTACCGTGGATTCACAAACACTGTTCTGATGGAACTTTCCAATCTGCTGGTTTCAATTCTGACCTTGCATCACTCAGTGAACGTTTGTCAAACAGTTTCTGTAAGTATAACTTTAGCTAAGATAAATTCAGTGATCTGCAAAATAATGTTCTGCAACTTGTGTAAAATTACCAACATGTAAAAAGAGAGGGTGTTGTTGGGGAGGCAGAATTAATTATAAAATGTTTCAACGGAAAACAGCAATTGGTTACGTGGTTAAAATAATATTCAATGATACAAGAAATTTACATACTTATTTATGAGAAATTAAGAGTGAATTGCTATTTGCTGATTAAGGAAAACATGAAAATGCAGAGAGTAACAGCCCAATCAAGAACACAAAATAGGAGCAGGCCTTTCAGACTTTCAGGCTGATGTTTGCTTCCACCATCTCTTCTATTACTATTTCTCCATACTCCTCTGTTCCTCAATCTATCAAATATTTATCCACCTTCACTTTAAGTGCATGTAATGATCCAGTAGCCACCATCTGCCAGGGGCAGAGGATTCCAGAGATTCACCACCCTCCAAAAGGAGAAATTTTGATATACCTCTTGAAGTTGTATCCCTTTAATCAAGACTCTCAAACTCGTGAAAATGGGAAACATACTGTCTGAGGATAACAAGAAGCATGTAAGCTAGACCCACATCAAGTGCACTTTCTCCTTGATCTATAATCATTCTAACTTTCCCTGCTACTCTTTTCTGTGCCACCAAAAATGTAAATTTTGCATCTGTATTGTCACCCAAAGGGTACTGTCTTATAAGGAGTTTGTATGTTTTCCCTGTGTCTGTGTGGGTTTCCTCCAGGTGCTCCTGTTTCCTCCCACCCTCCAAAACGTATGGGATTGTAGGTTAATTGGGGTATTTGGGCAGCACGGCTTGTGGGCTGGAGGTCCTGTTACCGTGCTCTGTCTAAATGTAAAAATGTTAACATCTAAAAAGTTAGGTAAAAGGTAAAGTTAGATTAAACTGCATTATTTCAGTGGCTTCAGATTCAAAATGTTAAATTGTTTATTGCTTTGTGCACCAAGATAAAGTCAAAGGCTTTCCTTTGCATGCTATGCAGACAAGACAACCCATGCTTCAGTGCAGCAGAAAGAAGGACGATTATGAAAAAAAATTCAGTGTACTGTTAAAATAAGTAGGAGAGCAGGCTATAATGTTGCAAAGACAATGGGTATAGAGAAAAGTACAGTTAAATATCAGTATGATATTTTATGAAAAATTGTTGAGCATTGTGAGTATTTTTCCATTTTATTTAACTACTTTTTAAAATTCTATTGATGTCAAGATCTGTCATGAAGCAAATATTTTGGAAAAATAATTGCCTCTATTATTCTAATACTGTTGATAAATTTGGCTTCATTGTAATTTTCCTTGTTTTGTATTCTTCTTATTTTAATCACCCACAGCACTGCAGAACCAAGCAAAATGTATCTACCTGTTGTCTTTGCTGCACCAAGACATTTGTCCTGATTGGAGAGTAGCAATATACAGATGGTCTTTGCAGAGTTGCAGTGATGACATCTGTGCAAGTACAGTGAAAGGTTTCCCCATGCTACTACATTACTTGGGTGTGGAATACCACTCTCTTGTTGATGAAGTTCTCATGTAAGTCCTTCTCTGACTTTAAAATTAATGCTATGTATCTCAGTTTTTTGTTTAATTATTGGTGAATAGTTGTTAAGAAAGAAAGGATCTGACAATTTCTCATTTTTAACTTGGAATCTTTCACTTTTCTGCTAATTTGCAATTCTGCTGTTGTTCCTTTATACTAGGGGTCTCCAAAGTGATCGATGTAGACCCGCAGGGGTTGATGGGACCATCTTGGGGGTCGATAAATGCCAGGGGGTCGATAAATGCCAGGGGGTCGATAAATGCCAGGGGGTCGATAAATGGGATGATATTAACTCCTTAAGAAGGACATGTAGCCTTTGCCAAGGATCATCACATGGGTGGTACGGTTAACGCAGTGATTAGTGAAGTGCAATGTCAGCAACCTGGGTCTGAATCCAGCGCAGTCAGCAAGGAGTTTGTACGTTCTCCCCATGGTTTTCTCTGGGTGCTTTGGTTTACTCCCACCCTCATAAACATGCAGGGTTGGTAGATTAATTGGGCAGTATGGATTCCATGGGCTGGAAGGGCCTTTGACTGTGCTGTGTTGGTGAAAAAATGAGAGTATTGTACAAGGCTCTGTGCTCTGGGACAATCATCAACTCTTACTGAGAATGTGCCGATAAAACCCCAGGTATCCGACACATATGGAGTTTGGTAGATGCCAGAGAGTGAATTTTCCAATTGCTTGAGACGGCACGGGGATGCTTGGGAGTGCCAATTTTAAACTTCTGTATTCTCTTACCGATTTATTTTGTGCAATTTGATTGTCGATTGCTTGAATTCTGGATAAAGGGTGTTTTACTGCATTCACTATTGGAGAACTCATTGCCAAGGAAGACCATGTTGTTTCAGGCAGATAACCTTTGTTGAAAATCTCCAAGCAGATTGTCTCAGTATGTGTCCGATGAAAGATATTGCAAGGGCCAAAAGACAGGTACATGGATAGGAAAGGTAAGAGGAATATGGGCTGACTGCAGGAAAATGGGACCAGTTTGGTCTGGATGGGTGCTTGGTGGTTGGGCTTGTTCCCATGCTGCAGAAATATCTGGCTCAAATCTATTAACCTTTTCCAGAAGGGTTAATGTCATTCACACTGATCACCTAAAGGGCTAGGCTTGTCTTTCTCACCAGCAAGATGTTGAGACTTGCTGAAGAAAGGTTTAATGCAATCATTGCAAAGATTAAAAAAGGGAAATGCTGCAGTTGAATAATTTTGCCATTGCTTTTGAGGAAACCATTGGCATTTTTGGCATTGTATATTTAAAAAAGAAAAATTGATGTCATGCTAATGTGGTAACAATAATGTTGTTTATGGATTTTCCCACTGACTTCTTCAAGCTTTGAGAATTGAACATTACCTGGCTTTCCCCTGATTTATTGTTTTCTTTCCTTTTAAATCTTCAACAACGAAAATCAGCCATCATGATCCTGCTATCTGGAACTGAATTATGAAATACCTTCATCTCAGCTACATTTCTTGCTTTCAAAATTCTTCAGTTTTTTTGCCTTTTGAGATTTCTTCATCTCTCTTTCACTGTTCCTCATTCCGTGTCTGTGCCCATTTTTTCTATCCACAATGCAGAGATGCTATATTTAAGTTCTTGATGTTTTTGTACCCTATTTGGGGATGAGCATTCAATATATCTTCATTGCATAACTTCAACTGTTCACATACCTGATGATGCTATAACTTTTCCTTTGAAATTTTGCAGAAACAAACTCCAAGAAAGCTCAGATATGGTACAAGAAGAATTTGCCAATGCTATTGGAAAAGTAGCCTGTGTGCTTTCAGGCAAATCTGAATTGTTGCTTCCCAAGTATGACTCCATATCTCTAAATGAAGATTGTGGCCTTCTCTGTGGCAATATCAGTATTGGAGGTGATTGGGAACTGACTGGACCAACAATTGATCCTTCGGTTTTCATTCCATTCCTTGTGTTAATTGAAAAGACGATGCCTGCTTCAGTAAAACTGGGTGAGTGTTGTATCAGTTAAAGGTGAGCTGTTTACTGGACGAAAGTTAAAATCTGTTGCTATAAATGCCATTTCGTGCTTGGGTAAAGTGATTTTAGCATATGGTTTTTGTATTTAATTTTATTGGGATAGCTGGTTCTCTCTTTATTTGCTGTGTTGGAACTGTTAAGGCACCTATCTATCTTTGAATGTGTTCTCTTCCTCCTCATGATATCCTTTTCATTTAAATGAAAATGGCTTAATCTAAGCAAATAAGTATATTTTCCAGACCTTCAAATTATTGAATTGCCACCATTTCCCAGCCTTTACTTTCTTAATCTCTAAGCGTATCAAGTTTTTCCTGTCTGCTGCGTCCTAAAGAACACGTTGAATGTTCCAGAAAATGTATCCAGAGAAGATGTTATTGTAACCTGGAACCAAAAAAATTGTACACTAAGGAGGTAATTAATCCCATTGTTTGATTTTTTTTTAAAAAACCACTGGTATGTCCTCTGCAGAAAAGGGGTTTAGCACTTTCATCATGGCAATAGAATTAAATCAAATTCTTCCTGAGTTTCAAGAAAAAAAACATGAAACGATATCTAATCTTTTCCAACTTTTAAATGCTTTAGATGGTTATGAAAAATTAAAATAAGATTGTGATATTAGACTATTTCAGACCTAACATGTAAATACTGTATTCATTTTCAATGTTGTATGTTTCCCCCCCCCATTACCACAGCATTCATAAAGAATATTCCCTACTTGTGCAAATATGTGAATTTGGCAAAAAATGATTCCAATACAAAAGCCATAAACAGTGCCATATTGAACCTCATGGAAGACCCCAATAAAGTTGTCAGAATTGCATTTGGTGAAAAAATACACAATTTGTTAGAATCCCAAGAAATTGAAGATCAGAGTTTACTTAAGGAGGTGAGCAAACTTGGATTTGCAAAGAAAGAGGTCTGATTAATTTTATCGAAACAAAATTCTTTTGCTATTTTGAAATAATACTGAAAAATACATCTTGAATTGTTTCTGATGCTGATCAGTAGCAAGTTTTAACTAGCTATATTTGCCAGCTCCAGTTTAACAATATAGGTTCTGGTGAAAAGTCTTGGATCTGAAATGCTAACTGTTCATCTTCTGGTATTTTGTGTTTATATTTCAAATTTCCAGCTTTTTCAGTTTTTTTGTTGTATTTTATTAACAGTGTTAATTGCTTGGCTCTGTTTACTTGTGACATTCGTGATTTACAGCTGAAGTGTGATATTGGCTGTTTGCGTCTGTGATTTTAATATTAAATTATATTTTAAGGAAATATTTTGTATTTATTTTCAGCTGCTTGTATGCAAGCTGAAAGAGGCATATTCAAATGCAAAGATTTCAGGAGACAATGAGCTTAAAGATACGTTAATACTTACAACGAGAGAAATTGGAAGGCAAGTAAAAGGATTTAGATTTTTTTCTGAAATTATACATAACTGCAGAAGATGACTGATTTAAGCATGTATTAAAACTAGAATGCTATTATGGCCCTGCCCATGTGTAGTGACATGGAGATTCTAATTCGAAGGGGGAATATGTGTAAGTTTATCTCTACGATGTATCTCCTATCCCAAAGTGAGGCCCCAATGACAGGCTTGCACAAGTTGAGGGAAAGGTGGGGGTTGGACTTGGGCACAACAATTCATGAGCAGTGCTGGTCAGACCTGTGTCTGGACATCATGGTAGCAGTAATTAATGTTAGGTTGAGGTTGGTGCTATACAATTTCCTGCCTCAACTGTACCTCACACCACAAACATTACATAAAGCTAAACTAGAAATCTTGGAAATGTGCTTTAGGTGTGGAGACTGGAATCTTTATGCATTCAATCTGGCTGTGTACAAAGGTGAGATCCTGGGAGACTTTCTTAAAAAAAGTTACAAAGGTGAATTTTCCACAGGATCTGGAATTGTACCTTCTGGGAAACATGGACATGAGTTTTAAACTGTCTGGCTACCAAATTCAGTTTGTGATGATTGCCTTGTCAGTAGCCAGGAAGTGTATAACGGTCACGTAGAAGTCCGACTCCCAACCCGATGGAATACAGAAACGCAGAGTTGTATTCCCCCAGAGAAAATTATGTACAATTTGAGGAAGAAATATGACACATTTGTTAGGATGTGGCAACCCTATTTGCAGCACATTGGTGTGCAGATCTAATTATACCCCTTTTAGATAAAGTAATTTCAACAACCAGTGAAGTGGGTCATGGAGCAGGCGACGTGCTCTTGCATTTTGTTCCTTATTTTAGGTTTCTTTTGGGATCTTAAGTTCCCTTAAGAGTTTTTGGCTTTAACAATATTTTGTTCATTGTATTTGTTTAGTTTATATGACCCTTTTTGTATTATATTAGGGTACAGGAAGGAGAGGAGAGGGGTAGGGGATAAAATAGACTGTATGATGTGCACTATTGTTGAAAAAGAATGCTGTTTAATTGGATTTATGAGTCTTTGAAAATCAAAAATAAAATATTAAATAAAACTAGAATACTATTCTGTAATATATGGAGTTGTATTCACTTTGCCAGGTCAAGAGTTTTTTTCTTGTTCTGACCTCTGGCACTTGGGAAAGTAGGATTGTAATGAACTAAGTCAGCAGTAGTTGTAACGATCAAGACAATGGTTTTTGTAAAACAATAATTTTTATTATTAATAACATAATAACTCTAAACTTAACCCACTAAGGGGGTGGGTGGGTGGGTGGGGGGGGTAAATCCAAATCATTACAGTTTAAGCTTGATTCAAGAAATGATTTTAAAATTCATTCTCAGAAAGCTTTTGTGTTGAAGCAAAGTTTTTACTGCTGTTCAAAAGCAATTATGGAGTAAATGTGAGGCATCAAATTTCTTTAAATTGCTGCTCAAATGCAATAATGAAGTATATTGAAACATCAAGTCATCAGACCTCTTTAAAACTCACAAATTTCTTTTGTAGAGTTGCTTTCCGAGCAATCTTACTTCATTTGAACAATTTTCTCTCTCGCGTGGAGATTTTGGAATATGTGCTCCACACGATAATTCTGCCCTCTTTTCAAAGAGACAGCGATGATTGCACAAACCCAGACAAGGGTTAAATGAAGTGCCCAACTGAAAAGGTCATGGTTGAACTGCCTTCTTTATCTTAAAGAGACAGTCAGAAGTGGCCTTCCAAAAGTTTCAACACAAAAGCTTTCTGAGAATGAATTTTAAAATCATTTCTTGAATCAAGCTTAAACTGTAATGATTAGGATTTATCCCCCCCCCCCCCCCCCCAACACACACTCACCCTCTTAGTGGGTTAAGTTTAGAGTTATTATGTTATTAATAATAAAAATGATTGTTTTACAAAAACCATTGTCTTGATCGTTACAGTTGCTACTGACTTAGTTCATAACATTGGTAAGTGATCTCCTTTGACCAGGAGTAACATGTAACAGCACCTTTTCTGGTTTCTGTATTTCAATTCTGTCTTACTTCCAGGATGGCCAAGCTCCTTCAATCCTGTGTTACCAACAGGATGGCCAGGCATCTTCTGGTCTCAAAATGCTTCTGATTTCAGTGATATGTTTCTCTGAAAACTCTCATCACATGGCACGTGACATCATTTCTGTTTCTGTTTCATTTTTTCAAAGGCATGAAAGCCCTTTTGAAGTTGCTTCCAAAGTTGATTCACATGTATATGCTAAAAGCATCTCTATTCACTTGTATGTGAATACGACTCTGGATAGTCTGCGCAGGTCACTTAAGGAAGAACTTTTGTTTGAACAGCTGCCAACAGAATGCTGTGTGTACGCACAAATGCTTTTAAGCAAACACCCATTGTTCTTGAGTCCATGGCATGTTTACAGTTTCCACTGAACAATTTCCACAGACAACTGGTCTCCTAGATTTGCCAGCTGCAATTTCAAAGGACTCAGAGTAATTGTGTTTGTAAAATGCCAATGTACCCTGTCCACCCAAAAAGTAACTTAACCAAGAAATATATAATTTATAACTTAACTTTAAAGATTAATATTAACACAAATCTGTTATACCAATATTAACTCAAACACTTGTATTGGCAAATAAAAATCATGTTTTCCATGGCCTGTGTCAAAGTTGACCACCCTAATTTTGGCCTTGACCGCTCACCCATCCAAGCTCCTGACACCCTAAACACGGACTAATCACCCCTACCTTGAACAACGAAGGTGCTTACTGCGTCAAAGGTATGACTTGTGTAAAAGTTGAACCCCCCCCCCCCCCATTTGACCAAAAAAATTGATCCAAAAAATTCGACTATTACATGAATACAAGTGGTATTTTAAATATTGTCCTCATTTTGAAGAACAACTTGAGTCCTGCTGCACGTATCTCCCTCCTAATGTGACCATTAATGTGGCATATCAATAGTTCTGTTGTGGAGAGAGTTGACAGTATGAAGTTGCTCGATGAGCATATAACAGAGAACCTTTCGACCTATAACACCTCCTTGTTAGTCAGGAAGGTCCAGCAGAGTCGACGCTTCCTAAGAAGGATAAGGAGGGAAAGACAACCTGACCGGCCCAAACATTGACAACATTTTACAGGAAATCATTTGAGAGTGTCCTGTCAGGCTACATCATTGCATGGTATTGTTGCTGTAAAGCATCAGACTGGAAGTCCATATTGAGGATCATTTAAATGACCAGGAAAATCACTGGGGTCTCCCTTTCCTATGTTAATGACATTCACTGGGAGCATAGCTTAAATAGGACTCAAATTTGAGGACCCCTACATTCATCTATCATAAGGAAGGAGCATCAAAATCACATCTACGAGGCTGGGAAATAACTACTTCCCACAGGCTGTGAAATTGATGAACAGTATCCTATATCCTTGGGTCTCATATAAATGAAACTGAGTAAATTATTCCAGAATATTTATACATTTAATTTCTATTATATTTTTATTTATGAATGTAATTATTTTGTGTGTGAAAGACACCAATTATCTGTGTATGTGTGTGCACCATGGCCCAGAAAAATGCTGTTTTGTCTGATTGTGTGTAGAGTCAGATGATAATAAACTTGAACAAATTCATCAACTTGCTGTTCATAGATCCTGGACATTATTCCAGGGCACAATGTAACAGCAATTTGAATGTGTTGTATCGAAGTAAACGACAGTCTCTATGAACCACAATGGTCTCAGCATATTAGGGAAAAAGTCAGGAGGATGAACTGGTGTGTGCTCGCCTGAAACAAAATACTTTTATAAATCACAGACCAATATTAGAATACACACTCATTAAGATGAGTTTTATAAAAACAGAAAGTTAATATTTGTATTTTAATGTCATTTCTTAATGTAAAACAGAGCCTCCAGAGGAGACCTGGTTCCTTTTGCTCTTTTACACCTGTGCCACTGTTTATTATCCAAGTTTACCTATGTTACTGGTGCTGCCTACACAGAGATCAGAGCCCTAGTTGCAGCAAAAAGTATGAAGTTACAAGCCTTCTTCAGTCAGTATAAAAAGCCCATTTGTCAGGTGAGTGAAAAATTATTCGTAACTGAAAGGTTGTCATTCTTGGTTGTTTTGACTTTACAGATTCTCGCAATGAAGTTTCTGGCGTATGGTGCTGGTTGCATCTGATCTTCCTCATCCATGCCGATTGTGCTATTTACTTTGTTCTATACATACTTCGTTTAACAACTCAACTGTAATTTTCAAATTTTGCAATGCAGTGGATCTATGGCATTATCAAGCTCTGCTCTGAAAGTTAGTCAGTTGACCAAAGAAGGAAGTGTTCTTGCTGTAGAAAACCTGTTCAATAAAAAAAAATAACAAATAGTAAATGAGGGAGTGATAAGGACAAAAACTGCAGGAAGCCAGTTGTTGTATAGAAATTTGTCTCTTGACGTAAGCTTTGAAGCTCGCAAGTGGGGTCTCTCATTAAATGACATTGGACATGGGGTGAAAAGAGGTGAAACTTAATGTGTCAGGAATCATTCCAAGGCTAAAGCTTCTGTTTCTTTGAAAATCATCCTGATGTATTTTTTTTTTTAACATTTCATTGACAAGTTCATATGTCTTGTATCCACTCCTAATTTGATGACTTGCATGAGGAGGTAGTTTATTGACAATTCTGAATTGGAAATGCAGAACTTGAGCATACGTTAATCCCTTAAATAACGAGTCTCAGTCATTCTGTCACCTTCATTACTGAATGCAGGAATTATTGTCTATTAGCAATTTGGACAAGATTTTGGGTTTTTTTTCCCTTTATTCTGATGCTTTCAAGATTCATTTATTGTCCTCGTAATAAAACAGTGCCCTATTACATGAAATTCCCTTTTTCCGTCTGCAAGGCAGACAGATTCACCACTGGCAGGAATTGCTTAGGCGCCTCTTACATTTTTTTACAGTCAGAGAAAGAGAAGCAAAAGAGAGACCCCCTCAGAGTCACTGAGTGTCCGTTGACTCACCTCCAGCGCTTCTGCAGCCACCCAAAGTCCAGTCCAAACCCAAGCTCCAGATCTGAACCTCTGACATGGTCAGGGACCCTTCGGCGCCCTCGGCACTTCCTCGCATCCTGGTTCCGATACATGGTAACCCACTGGCCAATTCAAGCCAGTCTTTAGCTGCCTGCAGCTTCTGTGAGTTCTTCGCCTCAAGTCGCCAGCAGCCCGCTGCAGAGCCCCCTCACTTGTCCTCCTCCGTGGTCACAGTCCTGTGGGTTGTTGCTTCTGCTTCTCCTTCTCAGACGGGGTTGGTCTCCCTGTTTTCTGGTACCTCAAATAAAAACAACTGTCGGCTCCATCAATGGGCCATTCAAAGCCCGTGTGAAGCTGACTGCAGTCGACTGGAGGGTGTGCACCAGCGGCAGTGCTGAAGGATGTTTAGATGAAAACTTGTCATTTATGTGCTGTAGCTTCAGGTTGTTTGCTTCAAGGTGAGTGAGTATTGCTTTTCAAGTAAGGCATAGCCAATTTGCCATCTATAACGCAGAATGTTTTTTTCCCCCATTCAAATGTCTGTTTTCTTGCATTCCATGCAATTCAATGGTCATTTTTGGCAAGTAATAGTTACATTTGATGAGAAGAACACAGCCTGCATAAATATTCTGCAATGAGATCACAAGCATACTACTTGCATTCATAACAACGGTTGAATACATTTTCTCTGAATTCGCCAGTCCCATTGTCCCTATGATGCTCCATGTTTTGTGGTCAAGTCTGCTGAAGTTCAAGGGCATAGGAAGATTGGTGGTGTGGTTCTCCACGTGTGTGTCTGCTGAAGATAGAACCTTGTAAGTGGTGTTGGCTGAGCACTTCTGAGATCCTCATTTGAACGATAAATAGACTTACAGTGCCGTAACAAGCCATTCTGACCTACGAGCCATTGCCACCAAAATGCACCTATGTGACCAGTTGATCTTCTAACCCAGTATGTCTGAAATGTGGGAAGAAGCTGGTGCACCCAGAGGAAACCAACACAGACGCAGAGAAGAGAGCATATAAACTCTTTACATACGGTGTCAGATTTGAACTCTGGTCACTTGCTTTGTAATCGTGTTGCGCTGACCAATTTAAAAAAAAAAAAAAAAAATTAATATTATGTCTGGCACCCTTGATCTGTTATGGACCATGGACTGACCTTTCGGACTTTGGCTGTCATTATAAAGGATTGAATTCTGCTGGGAACTTTGTGTGAGCTGTGCAGATTGAGAGAGAGAATGGAACATTCAGAACTACAGTTGGAGTGGCAGTTGCCTCATAAGTTAATGAAGGGTTTAAAATAAAACACAATTTGAGAACTGAAGGAAGTCATTAAGGAGGTCTTGAAAAAGGATTTGTAAGCATACAGCAACCCATCATCAGTCATTTCTCTGTCTAGTGTTAAATATGAGATCCTTTTGTAATTCATTTAAAGAACTGAATATGGACATTGAGCTTTGAGGTTGGATTCTGTGGACTGTGTTTTTGGATCGACTGACTTGACTGAGTGACCTGGGGTTTTTTAGGAATTTTTTCTTTGAATATTGGGCACAGACTGTAATGGTTTGGGTTTTTTAAAAAAAATCTGCACACTGTTTATAAAGATACGATCTGTATATTTGTTATAGATACTTATAGTTGGGTTATTTGGGTTAAGGCATTATATTGTTAAATAGTCATTAATAAATTTAGAGTAAAATTTAATCCTTTTGAATTGTATCTTCTGTTTTTGCCGCTTTAAGGCAAAAGAGTTGGGGACGCGTCCGGGATCCCCAACAGATTGGGATGTAACAGATCTTTTAATTTTGTTCTCCAGATTTATTTATTTGTTGTTCTTTTTTCTATCTTCTATTTTCCACAAACAAATGAAAAATAACTAGTTTTGGGTCACTACTGGATTTTATATAATGGAAAAAATGTGGAAAATATTTTAAAAAAAAAATAAGATTGACATAACTGCACCGATTTGTGCAGCAAATATATCATTTACTCATTGCTCAAAACAAAAATTGTAAAGTTAATTGCAATAAGACACAAGAACCCTTGTGATGTTGTTCCCCGGTTGGTATCTAAAGTAACTTGTTGCATGCTAATAGGTTAGTGAATTCATTTGTGCCTTTGTTCGTCATTTGTTTATCTCCCACCCTCACCACCCCCCCCCCCCCCTTTTGTTTGGACATCTCTCATGTTCCCCCACACCTTGATGAAGGGCTCAAGCCAGAAACTTTGGTGATGTATCTTTGCTACATAAAGGCACTGTTGACCTGCTGAGTTTTTCCAGCATTATTTCACTTGTGCCTCTGTGACCTTAATAGTTACCTTAATAATTGTCAAATGGCATGATTGTAAAAATGTATTCGATTGCAACTAAGTAAATGTTTCCTCTGCTTCCGGCATTTAACATGGGGAAAAATGTAGAAATCTATGGACATCACTATTATTAGATCTTCCGTTTTTATTCTGCTTTAACCAAAGAACTTTGATTTTTTTTCTCTACTCTGAACTCA
Organism: Narcine bancroftii; assembly: GCF_036971445.1. Taxonomy (NCBI): domain Eukaryota; kingdom Metazoa; phylum Chordata; class Chondrichthyes; order Torpediniformes; family Narcinidae; genus Narcine; species Narcine bancroftii. The sequence continues at coordinate 112,572,741 of NC_091477.1, read as the reverse complement.
CTTTCATCCAGTCAAGTCCTGATGTTTGATGGATTTGCCTCACTTGGTGTCAGTGGAAATTAATTTCCCATCTATCTGATTTAACTTTCTTTAACCTTCAGTTTTAGATGAACTTGTGTTTAAAGTCTTTGTTCTTTGTATGTCAAGCATCCAGCTAGTGAATTTTATTTAGTTTTATTTTAAATTTAGATTTTTAGACATACAGCATGGTAACAGGCCATTTTGGCCCACGAGTCTGTGCCACCCCATGAACTTACACCCCCAGTACATTTCGAATGGTGGGAGGAAACCGGACCCCCTGGGGAGAATGTACTGTGACAGAATATGTTGTGTTTTATAATATATATAGATATGATTTGGGGAGATAAAGAGTGGCAGGTTTTTTTTTAGTGTAGGTCACATACAAACACTTCAAAACAGATCTCATTTAAAATACTGGAGCTCTGCTCAAGCTAGACAGGCCGGCTCTGAATAACTTTGCAAAAGCTTTAGGGAGTGCCTAAGGGACTTCACTAATGGATTGTTGTTTTGAAAAGCAACAGATGAAAGAACTCGTTGGAGCTGCAGGCTGTCTGAATGCATTTTGCTGTTCTAAGAGGGTCGTGTGGTTTTTGCAAGCAGAGATGGAGAGGGAGTCAGGCTTTTTCTCTGAGAGAGAGAATTCAGTTCTGCAGTTCCACAGTCGGCAGCAGCAGCTGGGACTGGAACAGGATCAACTGGAAAGTTTGTGGAAAAACCCCATTTTGAAGACCGGTTGTGAGTGCTTCGTTCAGCCTGGTCAAAGCCCTTGTGGTCCATACAAGAGGAGAGGACTGGCTGACTAATGTTTCTCTTGAAATAAGAGAAACAAAAAGGAACTCTGTAGTGACCTGAAAAAAAATAGGTTATCATCTGGAAAACTTTGATGGGGCAAGATTCTTCGGCAGATATTGATGTGGCTGATTAAAAGGGATGAGTTTGTGTACAGGAACAATAAAGCTCTCTGAAAACCAACAGGAACCTTCCCGAGCAGTAACCATTTACCTTTCAAACATCAAAGCCTGGTGAAATTCATAAATGTTAAATTCTCTGCACAGTATAAGAATTGCCTGCAACCAATGAACTTGGAGGAATGAGAAGTGAGATTGGACTGTGAATCAAAGAACTCTTCTGAACTTACACACACATTACATCCACGTGCGCTTAGAATTAGAGAGGGGTTAAGTTGGGTTAGTTAAGATAATAGCAGGAAGTTAAAGTTTGATCCTGTTTTCACGTTTAAAGATCATTAAAATCAACTTTTGGTTAAGTAATCATTTGTCTTGGTGAATATCTATTCCTGCTGAGTTTTGGGGTCCTCTGCGCTCATAACAGTACAAACTCCTGATCTAGTATTTGCATCAAATCAGAGAAAGATTAAAAAATGCAAATTAACCAAAAATAAACTTGCAGTAATAGTTAATTTATCATTTCAATCTAAATAGATCATGGATTGTTGTTCAACAGTAATTCTGGCAATGTGAAAACCTACTCATCCGACTTTTTTTGTTCAATCTAAGCATTCATCCTTTCAGAAACTGCCTCTTACTGAAATAATGAGATATAACTGAGATATTTCATCCTGTCCTGGGGAACTAAATTAGGAAAATTGCAATCTTTAAGATCTTGACATCCTAGATGATGCATAATATGTGACGATCTGCAAGTGTGAAGGCTGTGAATTTTGAATATTGTTTATGACCAGTCTTTGAGATTGTTCAAATTCTTGTATTGTTTGGAGACAGCCAAAATCTGAACGCGGAAACTTTTTTGTATTTAATGCAGTTCCTCGTAGAATCATTGCATACAAGGCATCAAGCATCTAGTGGCAGCATTGGGAGTCAAAATAAAGAGTCATGTCAACGGGAATTAGATCATCAGCGACAGATAACGCTTGACATGTTGTCTGAAGTGGCACATGTGTTTGATTTTCCAGATTTAAATCGCTTCCTCACGGTATGGAAATAGTTTTTTTAAAATTGTAATAAATAGAAGAAATTATTGGAGAGTTGGAGAATACCTTTTCTGCAGTATTTAAAATCAAATGTTAAGGAATTGATAACTCCTGAAAAAAATTAAAGTTTTGTTAGAGTTGACAATGTCAAAGTGAAAGATGAAAGTACAGGTACACGATCCTTTATCTGGAACCTTTGGGGGACAGTGTGTTCCAAATTTCATATTTTTCCAGATTTCTGAAAGCCTCCGTCAAGCGCCGGTCCCTCGACCGCCTACCCCAAGCACCTGCCACCTCTCTCCCCACTTACCGGATTTTGGAGCTTTCCGGATTTTACATGTCTGGATAAAGGATCATGTACGTGTATAACTGTTTTCCAATTTATTCTTCCTACTGGAGATGGTACTTCTGTTTGGTTGCAGACTCCTCTTGTGTGAGTTTCTACATTCAATTGTACACTGCAGCATTTGACATCCAACAATTCTCAGTTTACAGCAGTACCCATTGAATGAATGAGAATGTTTGTCATTTACACAAGTACTATCTGCAGATGCATTGGTGTTAGTTGTGAAACTATATCAGTAAAGATGGCCAAAATTGAACAGTTTGGTATCTATTTTATACTATTTGTGCATGTCCACAGAGGCTGGCCCTTCATTATTTCTAGTTCATCTATTTCTCAGGTATGATTTAACATCTATCATGTTCCAGAGAAATTACAGTTACTCTAATGCACCATTATCACTCTTCAGTTTAATTTGCCTTTCTCCAGATACCATAATTTTTTAATCCAGTATACTCTCAAGCTTGTATATGAGAGAGACCTATTTTGTTTTCCAGCGTACTTTACAATCCCTGTTGCCATATCTGGCTGCTAAGGCCAGTGCTACGTCATCAGTATTGATCAGGACCATAGCAAAGCAGCTGAATGTCAATCGACGAGAAATTCTGATCAACAACTTTAAATACATCTTTTCTCATCTGGTTTGTTCCTGCTCAAAGGATGAACTTGAGCGTGGCCTACACTATCTGCAGGTAAATCTGTGTTCCAGGTAACTGATTTACATTTGCCATTGCTTCTTTAAAAAATTACATGTTTAAACCAGGAAACCATGACAAAAACTTAAAAGAATTGTAGGGAAAATGGTTTATTAACTTTGTATCCAAAAGTCAACGGATTCATTAAGGTGGATCCCAAATCAAAATTTTATTTTTGGTGTCTATAGTTTTTGGCTCTTTGCCTCTGTGTGTTTTATATTTTTTTGTTTACTTATAAGATGTAGGTATTGCTGGCAAAGCCAATTTTAATAACCCCCACCCCCTTCAACCTCCTAAGAAGCTGTGAGATGGTATTCTTGAGCCACTTTTCTGATCCAATATTGTCATGTGATGAGGCTCGTCCATAGTGCTTTAAGGGATAGGAGTTTATAATGAAGGACACCATTCTATTTCTGAAGTGAGATAATGTGATGTGGAGGAGAACTTGAAGGTTTCCGTGTTTCCATGCACCGACTGTTTGATTAATCTTTTAGATGATTTAAAATCTCAAATTTGCATGGTGGTATTGAAGAAACTGGTGAATTGCTGCAATTAATTTTGCAGAAAAGAAACATTTTAGTATTTCTGTGAATAAGGTTGATGGTCATGCCATTAAATGTATGGGAAGATTAAGCTCAAGTTGGAGATTGATATTGTGAGATGTTTATGTGGCATTTTGGTTGCATGACACATCACTCAAAGCCTTTGTGTTCTCTGGCTTCCATATATTGGGTGTTATGAAAAAAGCTGAATGTTGTGCAATTTTCAGCAATCGTATATTGACTTTAATCTGTTTATTATTTCGTTCTTGTGTTTAGAATGAAACAGAACTTGAATTGGGCAGTCTTCTCAGGCAGGATTTCCAGGGCTTGCATAATGAACTGCTTCTGCGCATTGGAGAACACTATCAGCGGGTTTTCAATGGACTCGCCTTATTGGCAGCTTCTGCTTCTGGAAGTGATCAGAGCCGGGCACGCAGAGAGATTACTTCAGTGGAGTTGATGGTCAGTAAAGGCAACAAATTTATCTATTTTAAACCAGTGTTCGAGAAATGTTGCTTTTGTTCCACTTTGTGGTGTTAAAATGTCACCTGCTGGTGTTCCCCCATTGGAACTGATTTTGAGGCTTTGAAGAAATGATTCCAATCAGCTAAAATGTGAGGGTTTTCTCAATTTTTTTATAATAATTGTGGCATGACCAGAATCGTTAGAAATAAATGGATCAAGGGCCAAATTATGCTGTCTGTGGCTGATGTTTCTGAAGGTAATCAGCACCTTTCTCACTATTTTCTCAGCACGGTTAGCACCAGAGTTTGAATCCAGTACTATCTCTAAGGAGTTAGCACATTCTTCCTCTGACCTGCATGGGTTTCTTCCGGGTGCTCCAGTTTCCTCCCACCCCTCAAAACGTATGGGGGTTGTAGGTTAATTGCGGTGTTTGAGTGGCACAGGCTCATGGGCTGGAAGGACCGTGACCATGCCGTATGTCTTTATTTTTTTTTAAACAGTCACTTTTTTTTTCCAAGTTTCATCTTTTTATTTAATTAGTGTGTATCATCCAATCATTGTTCTTCTATTAAAACTTGTCTATTAGGCTCTTTGGCCATTTTTGAGATCAGTATATTAGGTCTGAAGGTTACTGATACAGATAGGATCCAACTGTCATCTCTAATTTAATTCCCTGTGTCATTAATGTGAGTGGTTTTCAGCTGTCAGAACTCTGCCTCTAATTTTTGCCCAAATAACTATTATTTTGTTAAGTGCCAATTGCCATGTTATGATAGAACTTGTAAGGGGCTATTTTACCACACTAAAAAAAACCCAATATAAATCCAAGCAATTGTCATGGATCACATTTTGTCAGTTTTAAATTTAAATAGATCAATTCACTCAGCATCGGCATGGGATGGAGTATTTCAGTTATGAGGAGAAATTAGTTCTGTTTTCCCCAGAACAGATGAGTTGAATGGGACATGATTAAGGTCTGTAAAATTGAAGGGTACAGATAGGCTAGTCTGAAGTCAACTTTCTCCTTATCAGAAGTGAATAAAATTAAAGGAAGGAGATTTTGATGCGATCTGAGGGGGGCTCCTTTTTGGCTAGAGAGTGTTGAGTATCTGAGAGAGTTTGTAGAAGCAGCATCGCTGATAGCTTATAAGAAATGTCTCAATGAATACTTTCAATAGAAGGCTGCAAGCCAAATGCTGAAAGATGCTATGAAGAAGCATGGATGCCCACCAGTCAGCATGGATATAATGTACTGTATGGCTTGTTTCCATGCTGCATGACTCTAGGGTCACTGCAAATGATCACATAAGATGTGATGCAATTCACAATTGACTCACAGGGGAACATATGTGCTTATAGATTTTATTGGTGGTGCGCATCCAGTATTTCTGTAATCGCCACAGTGATGCATGATGTGATGCCTCTCTAGTACCATCTCGTTGATATTATGACACATATCCATCTGAACATCATGGAGCAGCAGGTTTTGAAGTTGCATGGTTAAACTTTCAAGAGGAAGGGAGGTGTAGGACATCCAACAGTCATCTTTACTGAATTGCTCCTTGTGCAGTTGAATTGTCTTCCATCATGAAGACCAGACAATTGGACAATAAGGAAGATCAATACTTGGCTTGAGACATGGTGAAGGAGGAAAGTTTCTTTGGGTGTTGGGACTATATTTAGGGGAAGAACCACCCACACAACTGATGCCATTGCAGGATGGTTCACTCATGTTTGCCCCAACCCAAAATATTACAGGGAAATGAGCATCTACATGGAGAACTAGAGAAACGAGGTGAATGAAGGAATGAGAATTGTGGTACTAGACATGGAAGTAGAATGATTGAGACAGGAGCACACTAGGAAGGATAATAATTGAAGCGATGAGAAGTTTAAAATATATTTGTGTTCTGAAGAATGTTTTTTGAGCACTATTTTCAATTAACTTGAAAGGGGGAATTATTAGATCCAGCTTGTAAATTATGAATGGGTGGTAAGAGGCAGAATGAGTCCCACTACATATTGAGGGTTCCAGCAAAATATTACTCAAAGCAGAAATTGGAGGCCTTTTGGACAGAAAGAAAAGTGATGAACAGCATAAAATAGATAATGAGGTAGATAAAAATAGTTTAATGAGATAAGTTGGCAGGATCAGATGGCTTGCATCCCAAGTTGTAAAGGGAATTGGCAGAACAATTCCAAGAAAAGGTGTAAAGCAGGGGTGGCCAACCTTTGAAATTTTAATTTAGACCTACAGCATGGTAACCGGCCATTTTGGCCTACGAGTATATACTGGGGTTGTAGGTTAATTGGACGGCATGGAATCATGGGCCAAAATGCTGTAGGTCTAAATTAAAAATTAAAAGGTTGACCACCACTGGTGTAAAGAAATTCCTTGCAACTGCAGATTGATGAGTTTAGCATTGGAATAAATAATAAGGTGTGTGTGGGGTGGATAACATTAACTGGCTTTTGCAGAGATTTGAGTTAATTTAGGAAATTCCACATGGACTAGTAGTGGCACATGTTAGTCGAAGTGGCACGGAAGGCAAGAAGAAATGAGTGGATGTGGTGCAGGTGCACTCTAAGAGGATTAATAAAACTAATTAAAAACTCCTCTTGGATTTTCTGAGAATGCTAATTTTCTTCTAATTCCCAATTATCTAGGCAGACTATCTGCAGCCAAAATTATTGGGGATTCTGGCCTTTTTTAACATGCTTTTGCTGAGTTCAAGTGTTGGAATGAATGATAAAAAGATGGTAAGCCAATTATTTTAGAATTCCCAAGAGAATTTCAATAAACCTCATTGAGGAAATGTTATCAAATTAGTTTTTGATGCTGTATTTTGCATAGGCCATGAATAGCTTAATATCATTAATGAAACTAATGGGATCCAAACACATCAGTTCTGTCCGGGTAAAGATGATGACCACGTTGAGAACAGGCCTACGATACAAGGACGAGTTCCCTGAGTTGTGCTGCAGGTGTGTTTCAAAATTTAATATTCTCTTTGAATAAATGAAATTTTGTTGAAGCATCAACTTTACAAGGAAAGCACTTTTTTAAAATAAAAATGTTATTTTGATACCATTGTAAATCATTTCACTTCCGAGGTCTTTTGGGGTGTGACAGAGTGTATAGATATGTTTGGGAGATAAATTGGGAAAGGTTTGTTAGTGTACGTCACATACAAACACTTTAAAACAGATCTTATTTAAGAGCTCTGCTAATGCTAGATATGTCGGGGCCTCCGAGCCTTTGCAAAAGCTTTGGAGAGTGTCCAAGAGACTTCATTAATGGATTGTTGCTTATAAAAGGCAACAGATGCAAGAGCTTGTTGGAGCTGCATTCTGTCTGCAGTGGAACTTGCTGTTCTAAGAGGGTCATGTGGTTTTGCAAGCAGAGAGAGAGTCAAACAGGCTTTTCTTTCTGTGAGAGAGACACACAGAGATCACTTCCACAGTGTTACTGTCAGCAGCAGCAGCTGGGACTGGAACAGGTCAAGCTGGCAAGCTTCTGGGAAACCCCATTTGCAAGACGGGTTCTGAGTTCTTAGTTCAGCCTGGTCAAAGCCCTTGTGGTTCATGCAAAAGGAGAGGAGAGGACTGGCTGTCTAATGTTTCACCTGGAATAAGAGAAGCAAGAAAGAACTCTGTGGTGACTTGAAAGAAAGAGGTTATCATCTGGAGAACCCTGAGGGAGAAAGTTTCTTCAGCAAGACACTGAAGTGGCTGATGGAAGTAAATGTACAACAAATCTCTCTTTGAAAACTGACAAGAACCTTCCTGAGCGGTAACCATGTACCTTTCAAGCACCAAAGCCTGGTGAACTTTATAAATGTTAAATTCTGTGCACAGAATAAGAATTGCCTGCAACCAGTGAACTTGGAGGAATGAGAAGTGAGATTGGACTGTGAATCAAATAACTTTTTTGAATTTACACACACATTACATACATGTGCGCTTAGAATTAGAAGGGGGTTAAGTTGGATTAGTTAAGACCATAGTGATAAGTTAAAGTGTGATTCTGTTTTCATGTTTAAAGATAATTAAAAGCATCTTTTGGTTAAGTAATTATTTGTCGTGGTGAATATCTAATGTTAAAAGAGGGGAGCATGTGACATTTGAAGTATGCTTTAAATTGATATACCAAAAGTTCAATAATCCAAGGACAATCATGTAAAATTCCATAAATAATACAACCTGGAAATTTACAATAAAGGTATTATGTTAATGTTTGGCAAGGTAATTCAATATTTAGAGAAGCAAGTTTAATGAATAAAACAGTTTTGTGTTACTCAATGCTCTGTTCCATTTAGAAATCTCTGTATTCAGTAATTCAAATCAACTGGCAAAAAAACGTGGAAAATAAAGGGAAAAAATATGAAAGCTTAAAATTGATGCCCTCTCACAGTCAGTTCTCCAATCCGCTCAATACATAATCTCAAGCAACCTGCAAATTTGTTTATCCGGGATCTACCAATTTTCATAGATGGCGGATATAGAGAGTTTTACTGTATATTGTTTTTAAATTATAAAATGAAAGCTGCACAAGACTGGAGAAATTGTTTTCATGTAGAACATCACTTTTTAAAAAATATTTTATTGATTTTCAAAGACTTGTATAAATTCAAACAAAACAATCTCTTTCAACACCGATATGACACACAGTACGCTTTTATGCTCGCCCATCCCCTCCCTTGCCCAGATACAACTGAGAATAAATCATATAACTTGTTCAGATACAATAAAGACAAATAACCAGTGGGGTCAATGACCCCTACAGAAACCTAGGAAAAAACCTTGGAAAAAAACAACCAAGGTGTCTGAGTAACCAAAGGTAAGGAATAAAAAGACAAAAAAAAACTAAAAGAGCATGTCATCTTTGATCCCAATCATTTCCCTGTTGGAACGGATTGTTTCAGTACCCTTGTTCTGAAGGGGGATAGTCCTATCTGCATACCAATATATTTCAGATAGGGTTGCCACATTCTAATGAATGTGTCATTATTCTTCCTTAAATTGTATGTGGTTTTCTCCAGGGGATTGCAACTCTGCATTTCCATATTCCATTGTGTAATGTTAAGTTGGGAGTCAGACTTCCACGTGACCGCTATACATTGCCAGGATACTGCCAAGGCGACCTTCACAAATTGAATTTCCCAGAAGAATCTCACCTTTGTACGCAGCCAGGTTGAATGGATAAAGGTTCCAATTTCCTCACCACAACTAAAGCACATTTCTGAGATTTCTGGTTTGAATTTTTGTGGTGTGAAGTGCAGTTGATGCAGGAAGTTTTGCACCAATCTGTACCTGTCATTAATGACAGCTATCATGCTGTCCAGACACAGATCTGATCAGCATCGCTCTTGGATTGTTGTGGCCAAGTCTAATTCCCAACTTTCCCTCGACCTGTGTAAGCTCGGCTTTGAGCGGGCTTTTGAATGTGAAATACATTATAAAGATAAATTTAAGCACATTTCCCCCCCCCCCCCCCCCTTTGAATTCGAATCTCCATGTCACTACACACGGGCAGGATCATAGATGGTTGTAGAACATTACAGTTCAAGCTATGATAGTATTGTGACCAAGCTTCACATTTAATTGTAGTTTTCTTTATCAAGAGCAGAAAACAAGTGACCACACATTATTTCTATTTTCCCATGACCTGGCAATTATAATCACTTTACCATTACTGGGACTCTGAAGGAATAACGCCTAACTCTCTCTGGTATCAACATCGTTATGCTTTTCATGCTGCTTAATTAGTATTAAAAGTTGTACACATTCTTCAACTTGATTAATATTTATTTCATGGTTTTTCATAATTTATTCTTAATAAATGATTTAACAATGTAATTCAAGAGAAAAATGTTCAATACCCTTTGATTACAGGGCATGGGATTGCTTTGTGCGTTGTTTGGAGCCCAGTTATCTGGGGGCCCTTCTTAGCCAAGTTATCGTGGCTCTTCTGCCTCTAATGTCCATTCAGCCAAGAGAAACAGCTGGAATATTTCATTACCTTATAGTAGAGAACAGGTAAATTATGTTGATTTCAAATTATTTTATGACTGTAAATGCTTTTAATTTTAATTGTTATGCCTAAAGGTGTATTTAATTATGTTCCAAATTATTGTAACAAAAGGAACCTGCACATCTGTAAAAGTATTTCCTTTCATGTAGTTGTAGTGCAAGTAAGGATATTAAGAAATAAAATGTGTATACTCTCCATGTAACAAAAAGCATGGTTCTTCATTGTTGAGCAGAAAGTCAATAACAGACGCTGAATTGAACAGGTAAATTTTAAAGCATTTGCAGTAATAAGTTTCAAAATATGAGACCCAGATTGTGAAGGAACTGCCAGCATGGTAAAATGAGGAGCCAGGGTGCAGTCAACAAAAGCTAAGAGCGGAGGCTGGGTTAAAAGAAGCTGCTGAGGTATTGTGGCAGTGAATGGAATGTCAAATTTCAATGACTGTTTTAAGTCGATGTTGATGCATAATGCGATGGGAAAATAATAGTGATTGCAATGGACATTGATGGCTGAACCTCAGATTAAAGAGGCATCTTGGATGGATCTCTGCAAAATGATGAGCACAGGTGTAATTCAGATTTCAGCCACAGCAATGATGACAAAACAGGGGTTTAAATAGAGGAGTTGAGATCAGCTTGCTAAATAATTTGAGGAGAGAGCAAACCCACCAGATTAGAGTGAAACAATGGATATTAGGAACTTGGGTTTCAGCAAGCCAATGAACTTCAAAACATTCTCAATCCATTTATACCTATTCATCACTTATTTTTGGATTCTCACTACACATATTATTGAAATCATATTGGCATCCATCTTGAAACATCAATGGAGTTGAATAAAAGAATATCTGTGTGTACAATTCATCTTCACAGTTTTGTCTGTTTCAAGAAGTTACTTGCATTGCACTTGTATATTAATTTCTTGGTTTTGTTGCTTTGAAGCAATCTTCTCTCTTCGATTGTTGGCTCCATTTTTGTTTTGATTCCAGGGAATATTAATCCATTTTTTTTGCACTCTTTCACACCATTTCATTTCAATCTACCTCAGTCCTTAGTCATCATAAATTTTCAATATGATTTCTCAGTGGATATAGAGAACAATTTATTAAATCACCTGAGAAATAGATACATTTTTTAGGATAAAGTTACATAATCACTCTGTATCCATTGTCCACAGTAGAAACTACTGATCAATATGTGTGGATAAATATCAAATTCCTTCTTGGTCTTTCAGAACTGAAGTAAAAGATTTTCTGCATGAGATTTACTTTTTGCCAGAACATCCTGATTTGACTGAAATTCAGAAAGTGCTGCAAGATTACAGAAAGGTGAGTCTTATTGGTGTGCAGGGGACTGATTTTTTTTTAAAAATTAAAGTTTTGCTGAAATTGTTCTGGAGAGCTTGACATTTGGTATCAGCAGATATAATTTCACTCCAAGAAATTTCAAAGCATTAACTTTCATTTTGCAGAGGTTCTTGACAAATCACAAATCTGTAACTGAGCAGAGGATCATTCTTTCTCACCAGATTTTCAACATTCATTCTCTTTTTGAGAGTCAAACTTAGGTTTTTAATTAATATGGTTTTAAACTAATTCAGGTGTCCACCATCAGTTGTTAAAAAGTGGTAGATGCCAGGAACATGCTGCCAGAGAAGGTGGTAGTAATGGATACAATAGAAACATTTGGACACAAGGATGTGGACCTTGTTTAGGCTTGTGTTATTATTTCAAATTGGCAACATAGTGGTCATTCTTGTGCTGTGCTACGTTCCATTTGCATTGTAGGAGACAGTAAAGAACAAAACTCTTGTTGGTTATATGCATTTTACCACATGATGCACTATAATTAATAACATCCAAGATATTAACTTGCATATTTATTTAGTTAGCTAATACTAACATTCATCTTGTAAATATTTTATATGTCATACCTCACAGGAAACATCTAAAAGCACTGATTTACAAACTGAACTACAGTTGTCTATGCGAGCTGTTCAGCACGAGAATGTAGAAGTTCGTATACATGCACTGACAAGTTTGAAAGATACTTTATACAACAAACAGGTACAGAATGTTGATTCTTTGCATATTTCTGGAGGAAAAAATAAGACATCATAAATATTAATTATGGCAGAATAACTTAATACTGTTTTAGTGATGCAATAACAAGTGCCACATGCTCTTCTCAGCTTCAAGAAACAAAGTGAAAAGCTGCCAATATAACTCTTAGGCAATGCCTTTTTGGAAAAGATGATGCTTTGGCAAAGAGGAAAATTTGTACGTCATTGAAAAACTGTTAAAGCAGGAATGTCATCCAATCATTTATTTTGTATTTAGGAACAATTGGTAAAATTTGCCACAGACAGTGAGACGGTCGAGCCTATTATCTCTCAATTAGTGATGGTGCTTCTGAAGGGTTGTCAAGATGCAAATGCACAAGCGAGACTCCTGTGTGGAGAGTGCCTTGGTGAGTTGGGAGCAATAGATCCTGGGCGATTGGACCTCTTGACAAGTAACACCGAGGGGAAAAGCTCGACATTCGTGGTAAGGTATCATTTGAATTTCATTGTAGTTAATTTTTTTTACATGAAATCAGAATTGGTAAATGTCATGTAAGGTTACCCATCTTATTGAGCAATAGAATGTGAGCAGCATTCTTTTTGCTGAACAGCTGCTTTTGGTGCTACCAACAGCATACTCATCCCAGCAGGGTATGGTACCCAACTGTTTCAAATAGACATTAATCATACTGGAGCCCAAGAAGAGTGTGGCAACCTGCCTTAATAACTATCAGCCAGTAGCACTTGCATCACCAGTCTTGATGTTTTGAAAGGCTGGTGATGAAGCAGTTCAGCTCTTATCTGAGCGGTGACATGGATACGTTCCAGTTTGCCTATCGTAGAAACAGGTCTGTCATCTCACTGGTTTTACACAAAGCACTGGAACATCTGGACAGTAAAGATTCATTCATCAGGATTCTCTTTGTCGACTACATTTCAGCATTTAACACCATAATCTCCTCAAAACTGTTCAGCAGACTCTAAGACCTGGGACTCAACACCCTACTGTGGAATGGGATCATGGATTTCTTCACCTCCAGACCACAATCAATGAGAATTGGCAAGAACCTATCCTTCATCAGTGCCGGAGCACCACAGGATTGCATTATTAGCCCTGGTCTACTCACTTTACACCCATGACTTTGTAGCTCAGTACAATAACACCATCTACAAATTTGCTGACAATACCACTGTAGGGGGTTGTATAAAGAAAGGTGACGAGTCAGCCTACAGGAGGGAGATTGAAAACTTGTCCGAATGGTGCACCATCAACAATCTTGCACTCAGTGTCACCAAAACCAAGGAAATGATTGTTGACTTCAGGAAGGGAAAGCCAGAGGTACACAATCCAGTAATTATCAGGGGATCAGAGGTGGAGAAGGTGAGCAAATTTAAGTTCTTGTGGGTCACTATATCAGACGATCTTTCCTGAACGGAACACACAAATGGCATATTGTTTTGTGTGTTCTTCCATTGCTTTTCCTTGATTGTTTCATCCATTTCCCCTCCACTTTTACGTCCTCATAATTAGTTTTGGCATGAGGTGTCCATGAGTGGTTACACAGCAGTGGGGAAGACTGATGAGATTAGAAGTAAAGCACTTGCAGAGCAGAATATGGGCAGAATTCGTTCTGAGAAAATAGTAGTGTTGCACAGGAGAGGAGATTTAATTTAAATAATATTAAACCTTGATGAATACTTATAATTCATCTGAATTTAAGTAACATTGCTGCACTGTAGAGGTGCAAAGGATATTTTCCAGGGTGTTGTCTGACCTGGAATATTTTATTTATGAGGAAAAATTGTATCCTTAGAACAGAGGAGTTGGGGGATAGCAGGGATCTGAGATACAGAGATAGCGAATATCGTGAGGTTTTTTTCCCCCCCAATAGCAGAGGTTAGTTAGACACGAAGCAAATATTTAAAGTGAGAAGTTTGAGGTTTAGAAAGAATCTTTGTATGAGCATTTTCACCCAGTGGGCCGTTGAAATGTCTGAGACGTATAGCAGTAGCTGATCCTAACAATATTTAATATGCATCTGAAAGAGCACCCAAATCATTGGGGCATGCAGTAAACTCCATGTGTAATAAATAAACAATGATAAGAATAATAATGGAATTTAACAAGCAGGCTGGTGAATTGATGCATGTCAAGTGTGAATGAATATATTTGTGAAGATAGAAGCTAAAGAACTGAATGTGGTTTTGCAGAGCGCGTCGAAAGAATCAAAGGCTTGTTGATATAAACTAAGGCTTTTATTAACTAGAAGACTGGAGCACATCTCGTGTAGGTCGACCAGTCCAGAATGACCTGGTCTGGCTAGGAGCAATCCTTTAAGATCTGCCAGTAGGCATGGCCACACTCTCAGCCAATCACAGTCATCCTACACTACATTCTGATAAAATCTGTACTATCACAGGTTTTAATTGAGAAATCCTCAAGGAATATAAATAAGAAAATGATTCTTATAAATTTCATTATGGAAGTCAAAGGAGCCCAGTAAAATGTAAACCATTGATGAGATTCAATTCACAGATTTGTTTGCATATTATAATTACAGTAATCATTTGTGACTTTGTTAAAAATGTATTTTTTTTCCATAGAATTTGATTGGATAGCAAAAGTATCATTTGTCATGAATGTACTTGTTTTTGGAATATTTCTCTGACAGCCTGGTGTGGAGGACTCCAATTTTGCTCATTATTTGCTGATAGAGTTAACAAGAGCTTTCCTTGCCTATGCAGATAATGTTAGAGCTCAGGATTCGGCTGCTTATGCTATTCAGGTATGTGACCAGATGATTTTCATATAAACCCTCGGGACAGGTTTCTGCTGTACAACAATAAATTAAATGCTTTATAAAGAGGGCAATTAAGTCAAGTTTTTTATTGCATTATTTTTGAGAAGGAGCAAATTTGAGTTTGTACAAACCAAGGGTAGAAGAACTAAAATTTTGAACATGAACAAAAGAGACAATTTGTGATTAGGAGTGAATGTTTTTCTGGAATATAATGCAGTGAATTAGATTTTTGTGTTTGCTTTACAAGCTTCTGGCAAAAAGGAATGGTTTATCAAAATAAAAAGCAAAAATATTAATGGTTTGTAATGTTCAGTGGCAAGTACATTTTCATTTGAGTAGAATTATGTTTGTATTGTATTGAATTTCTATTATGTGGCATTCCTTCCATGACGACTTTGGGATTGATTAGTGATGGATAATAGTTCCATAAGTGTCTCTCATCATAAACATGTTGCTTTGGGTTTCAGAGTATTTGGGAATAGGTTGGAAGTGTGGGGAAGGGATTTAACTTCAAAGAGGGGAGCACTGGAGTTAGAACCTGTTCAGTGTTCACATTCATGTAATTTTCCCAGATAGACATTGCTGTGACCTGTGGAGAGAGTCAACAGATGAAATCAAGTGGTCTCCATATTTTAAACGTATAATCCTTTAAATGCTGTGACAGTGTAAATAATGGTATACTTCGTCATAAAGCTTAAAAAAAACTATTTGGCTCAGGTTGTCCATCTGAGTTTGGTCCCATTTCCTGTCCAAATGTCTTTTAACTCTGGTAGTTGTACCGCCTCTACTATTTCCTTAGCAGCATGTTCCATTCATGCAGCACCTTTTGTGTGGAAAAAGTTGCCTCTCCAAAAATCACCCTTAAGCCTCTATGTCCTTGGGTAAAAAAGTCATAGCCTGTCCAGCCGCTTCTTGTATCTCAAGCCATCCAGTCTCATAACATTCTCGTGAATCTTTCTTGTATCTTTTTCATTTCAGTGATATCCTTATTATTGCAAAGTGACCAAATCTTCATACAAGAAGGCCATATTTGGAATATGGAATATTAAACTCTTGTATGACTTTAACAGGATGTCCCTGTACCTGTCCTGAATCCCCTGTCTGATGAAGTCAAGTATGTATGGGTGTGTGTGTTTTTTTTTCTTCTCTGATCCCCTCTAAATCTCCTTTCTCTTGCTTAAAACTGTTCCTTTGTTTTTGGCATCCCTTCAATGAGAATTAATTCTTATCATTTACACCCCCATCCCTTCAGGGAAAAGAAGTAATTCAGTCCCTCCAATTCCGATAATATCTGAGTGAATCTCTTCTGCACACTTGTATCCTTCCAAAGTGTGGGGACCAGAACTACACAAAATACTCTAATGTTTTGGACTACTTTGTAACATGACATTCCCATACCTGTATTTTATAAGCATGCAATTTGCCTTCTTTTCCATCATATCCACACTCAGAGGAAATGGACTTATATCTCAAAGTTTCTGTTCACCAACAATCTTTGGAGCCCTATTTTTTACTATACCCTTGAGGAGGTGTAATGAGTGACTTGAATAGTATTTGGTCCTTGTAGTGAAGCTGTTCCTAAAAATGTTATTTGATAGGGAGTTCTGGGATTTATAGTTAGCAACAATGAAGGAAATGTGTCATAATTCCAAGTTAGAATGACATGTAACATAGAGTGGGGTCCTCGGGTACAAGTATTCCATGTTTATAGAACTTTTCTATTTGACAGCAGAGGTTGTAGATTTTGGAGGTGCTTTAAATTAAATTTAAATTGTAAATTTAGACAGACATCATGATTACAGGCCATTTCGGCCCATGGGTCTATGCCTCTCAATTACACCTAATTAACCTACAACCCCTAGTATGTTTTGAATGGTAGGAGGAAACCAGAGCACGTCAGACCAATTTGGGCAAGTATTTTGTCAATGGTACATACTGCAATCACAATGTTTCAGGTGGTGGATGAGTTTGTTCTGGATGGAATAAAGCTTTGATTATCATTCGAGCTGCATTCTTCTTTGCTTGCAGTGAATATGGTAGAGTGCCTTGCAGATGTTGGAAAGGCTTTGGGAGATCAGGAGATGCTGGCCACTTTGCTGGAGAAATAGAATTGCTCTTGTATCCCCAGGATTTAAATAAACATCTTAGAACTATGAGTTCATTGCCCAATAAATCATTGATCTCCATCGACGCTACCTGACTTGATGAATCCCTCCAACTTCTCTTTGTTCACTCAAGATTCCAGCATCTGCAGTTCTTCTCTTTCTCTATTTTAAAATCCCATTTGTTTTGAAGGTGTCATGCTGAATGTAAATTAATTTGAACTTTCAGGAACTATTACAGATATACAAATGTAAGGAAGGAAAGACTGATTGTCCAGGACGCAGATTGTGGAGGAGCTTTCCAGAGCAAGTGCAAGAAATACTGGAGCCTCACCTCAACACCAGGTCTTGTAGTGTTTTCTTTCCATGCACTAAGGGAATTACTGCATCAAAGGTTCATCTCTGCAATTTTCAGGTGTATTTGCTCAGTATTAACCACAGGAAAAGGACCTTGTACCTAGAGAGCAAATAAGGGTCAATAGACTATGGACCATCAGTTACTTTATCTTTTCCTTTTCCTCTTTTCTTTCATACGTCATTACCATTTTTTAACTGTTTTCTCATTTCTCTCTGTTTCTTCTTGAATGTTCATCGTTAACATGGATTGCACAGCTTCCTTCCCTCTTTAAATATGTAATTTGACATCTTTTAATCTTCATCTTGATCAAAGGCTTCTATTTGAAATGTTGACTGACCATTTCTACCCATGGATGCAGTTTGACCTGCTGAGTTCCTCCAGCAATTATTTGTCTGCTCTAGATTCCAGCATCTGCAGCTTTTTATGTTTCTCTTGTGGCTTCTCTGACAGATTGTCTAAATCATTACCACCTGTCAGTTGGAAGTTGTTATCTCTGTTTCCTTGTTTGACTGTAGAGTTCTGTAAATGTGGAGAGTTTTCAGTAGTGACCAGTTCAATAGCAGTTTCAGGCCACATGGCAAAGCTTGTCTTTTTTGGGTGGCCTTTTATTTTGCTCAATGCTTGAGGACAAAAAACATTTTTAAAATTTCATAATGAACTTGAAAGGCAGCAAACTAGTAAAAAAACAGACATATAATTGACAGATATAATGATAACATTTAGTTTACAATTTTGAGGGAATGAGAGCATGGATAATGTTTGTGCATAATTCTTTCAGAATATAGTTTAACAATGTTGTTAACGTCCAAAATTCCAAATGTTTTAATATCAGAAGGCTCAAAACACAGCAATTCCAGTTAAATTTCTTGTTCAGTCCCTTCTTGTATTCAATTCTAGCAACCACTCTTCAGAGCATGAAGTCTTGAGGGAGGAATTTTTTTCTTTTTTGAAAAACAAAACCTTGCTGCCCACCAGGTTGCAGCAGGCACTTCAGCTCTGCAAACTGGTAAAGTCCCCTACCCTCCATGCTTGCTTACGATGATCAAACAGTAAAGAAAATTGGAAGCAGACTGATAATATCGAGCAGCTTTAACTTGCTGAAGCAAGAGAGCCAAGTCTGCAGTCAACCACAGAGTGGAGCGCTGGAGACGAGAGGTAGAGAGAGGCGCTGTGCAAGAAGGCAGAAGCACGGCAAGCAGACCAGCGCCGTAGTAAGACTGAGAATGAACCCCTTCAGACCTGCCCTCCCAACGATCTTACTCACAAATGAAAGATTGTCGGAAAAGAGAATGTATTACCTGAGACTGCAAGATTCCATTCCAGATTCAGCGATTCAGATAGATAGATAGTTATTCCACTCAGGGCAGGCAGTGACACTGCTGTTTCCTAGCATGTCTCGAGGGGTGGGTCTGCGCATTTACATAAATGAGAACCAGTACACAAATTTCTGTTGAAAAGACCTGTTCAGTGCAGATAATACTTGATGGCGAAATGTAGACCCTTCTCCCTGCCTTGAGTATTCATGACCAAAGCTTATTACTGCAGTTTACGTTCTGCCTTCGGCAAATGTGGGTGAAGCAATAAAGAGCTTTATGGTTCCATCTTCGAAGCCCGGGCATCCCACACTGATGGTTGCATGAGTGTAGCTGGCACCTTCAACCATGCCAGCCTGAAAGCTGTTTTACCACCGTTTCAACCGCACGTCAACATCATCACCAGAGGAGAGAATGCCCTCGATCGAGTGTGCACTAATGTTCCTGGTGAGTACAAGGCTGCTCTTCGCCCCCACCTTGGATGCTCTGACTACATTTCTGTCCTCATAACCTCAGCAGAGAGACTGCTGGAAAAACAAAGTCAGTTCACAGGGAGGTCAGGATGTGGCCCAGGGGAGGGTGGGGGGAACAACAGCACCGCAGGACTACTTTGAGAAAACGCATTCTTGAACTGGTTCGGGGAGGTGGCCACCTACAAAGGTCATGTAAGCATCGATGAGCACACGAGCTCATTGACGGGGTGTCACAGGGATCAAATGCTACACAACCAGTGTTAACCATAAGCTATGGTTGGATGCAGAGGTCTGTGTACTTCTTGGACCTCGACATGCACCCTTCAGGCCAGGAGACAAGTTAGCACTAAGATCAGCCAGAGCTGAACACGCTTGTGCAATCCTAAAGGCAAAGCATAGATATGCTTGAAGAATCGATCATCAGCTGGCGATAAAAGGGGGATGTGACAAGGTATCAAAAAAAAACTGTTCACAAAACAGCTTTGTGAGTCAACAATGACGCCTCACTTCCGGACAGACTGACCATCTTCCATGCACTTTTCAACAAGAATAACCGGCCTCTTACATAGCCACAGCCAAGGTGATGGGAATCATATCCAGGGTGAACCCGCACAAGGCAGCGAGACCAGACAGCATACCCAGTTTGGTATGAAGGATTGTGCAGACCAACTGATGGAGGTCCTGATGGAGATCTTCAACATGTCATGGCAGCAGTCCATCATTCCTGCCGTTTTTAAGGCAGCTACCATCATCCCAGGACCAAAGAGGATGACAGTAACAGGCCACATTGACTACTGCCCAGTGGCACTGACCGTTACCATTATGAAATGCTTTGGGCATCTGGGGATGGAATATATCAAGGCGCTCCTCCCAGAGATGCTGAACCCATTTCAATTTGCCCTCACACAAATCCGCTGTTTCCTGTCCTAGCTGAAGAACAATGCCTCATGTGTGAGGCTGCTGTTCATTGACCAGCTGGGTGATTAATATATCTTTGCAGGGATTCAACACCTTTATCTGTTTCTTGATTCTGGACTTCCCAACAGAAATGCCACAGTCTGTCCAGATTGGCAGCAGAATGTCAAACATGATCACATTGAGCACTGGTTCACCTTGGGGCTACATGCTCAGCTAGCTCCTGTTCACACTACTGACCCATTACTCCAACGCCAGCTCCAGCTCCAATCGTCATCAAGTTTGCAGATGACACAACGTTAGTTGGCCTCATCAGCAACAACTGTAATTCACAATACGGAGAAGAGGTGGAAAATCTCATGAAGTAATGTGAGAATAGCAATCTGAGTCTTAACAAGGACATGACAAAGGAGATGATTGTGGACCTTAGGAGGACTGGAGATGACCACCCTCCACTACATATTAATAGCTCAAAGTCCACTTGAGAAGTGACCTATCCTGGGCACCTAACAGATCTTCACTTGTCGGGGAAGACAACAGTGACTACACTTCCTTAGAAGGCTGAGGCGGGCAAGGCTACCTGCCACCATCCTGTCAACTTTCTACAAGGGTTCTATCGAGAGTGTCCTAATCATCTGCGTCACAGTGTGATAACAGTTGCTGTAAAGCAGCGGATCTGAGGTCAAATCAACAGACCATAAAGCCGCAGAGAAAATCACTGAGGTCTCTCTTCTAGGCCCACCCCCCCCCCCCACCCCCCACATTGATGTGATTTATTTACCAGGATTATTGTTTAACGAGGGCTTGCAAAATCTGCAAGGACCCTTACTAACCCACACACACAGCTTTTTCGAGCTACTTCTGTCAGGAAAGAGAAATAGAAATATTAGCCCTCCAAAAGGTGTGATATCTAAATTATATAATATAATTACAAAATTAAATTCTGGGACTTTTGAAAAGTTTAAAAATGATTGGGAAAGAGAACTCAACCTTCATATTTCTAATGCAAATTGGAATAAAATTCTGCGACTGGTAAACTCTTCTTCTCTATGTGCAAAACATTCACTAATACAGTTTAAAGTTGTTCATAGAGCTCATACGTCTAAAGATAAACTCCATCGCTTTTATTCTCATATCGATCCTATATGTGATAAATGTCAATTGGAAATAGCTTCCCTTACACATATGTTTTGGTCCTGTCCCTCTTTACAGAATTATTGGAAGGAAATTTTTTCCATTATATCTACTGTTTTGAATATTGATTTACAGCCACATCCCATTACTGCAATTTTTGGATTACCTATGATAGATTTGACTTATTTATCTCTTCCTGCGGATCGTATGATTGCTTTTCTTACACTAATGGCTAGAAGATCTATACTATTGAATTGGAAAGAGGTTAATCCTCCCACTGTTTTCCAATGGTTTACCCAAACTATACTATGTTTAAATTTAGAGAAAATTAGAAACTCTGTCTATGAATCCCCTTCTAAGTTTGAGTTAACCTGGCGACCATTTATTCAATATTTTCATTTGTGGTGAGTTGATCTGGCTCTGTTTTCTTTCGATGATTATGTATGATAATTGGGCTGTAAGATGAGATCAGAGTGATCGGCGTGGTTTAGCTATATCTGTAGGTTTTTTTTTAAGTTTTTTTTTTAAAGTTTTTTTTAATTCAGATTTGTTTTTTCTTCTTTTTTGGGGTTTTTTTTTCTCTTTTTTCATATATTGTTATTAATTATATCTTTTTTTAGAGATAGTTCACACCCTAAACTGATCTAAAATTTTTTTTTATGATATATTTTTATTCTGTAATATTATTGTTTAATATCTCTGTATTAATTCATTACTTACTATGTATTTTTTATATCTCTTTGAACTGTATGTGTTTATAAATTATAATAATAATAAAAAGATTGAAAAAGAAAAGAAAGAAAGAAATATTAGAGCTAAGGAACAGCTTCTTCCACAGGTTTTTTTGAGCCTGCTGAACTGCTAAAACAATTCCCCATGACTCTACTACTTGTTAATAATATTTATTTTTAATACATGTATATCACACATGCATATTTAGATTCTGTGTGTATGAATTGTTTTTCTGTATGTGCTTTTGCATTGTGAACTGGAGAACCCTGTTTTGTCAGATTATGCAAATACAATTGGATGATAAATAAATAAACTTGAACTTGACTTGGAAGAGATTACAATCATATGGATGAACTGAAGTTGCAGTTATTTATCTAATGTTATGAGGAAGTGATTTTAAAAAAATTCCAAATCATGAGCTTTGAAAGAATTTTTGTTTTCTGGGAGCTAAAGATTCAGATTGGTATCGTGCTTCAGGAATCATGCTTCTCAAATCTTAACTATTCCTAACAGCCTGAATGTCGTCTGTTTTCCTCTGTTCCCTGTCAATGTATTGGTCTGAATGCCTCTTAAACATTGTTATCATCTGCTTCTATCACCTCCCCAGGTAGTGAGTTCTTGGCACTCACCACTTTGTCTCGTGCGTCTGCTTTAAACTATCCCCTCTCACCTTAAAACAGAACAAATGAAAGATAAATACAATATAACTCAAGATACAGCGCTGGCATATTATCAATTGAGATCCTACTTGAAGGACAAATTAGGAAGCAGTCTGAGGTTACCAGAGGGAAGTAACTTTGAATATGTGATTACAGATACAATGATAATCAAAAGATTTATAACAAATATGTATATTAAACTGCAAGAAAAGGAGAATGAGGAAACAAATGGTAAAACTAAACAAAAATGGGAACAAAATTTAAATATAAAGATAAAAAAGGAAACATGGGAGAAGTTATGTTCTGGAACGATGAGAAATACAATAAATACGAGGTTACGTATGATACAATATAACTGGATACACAGGCTATACATTACACCTCAAAAGTTAAATAAATGGGACCCAACAGTATCTGATAGATGTTTTCACTCTAAAAAGGAAATGGGAACAACAATTCATGCAATCTGGACATGTGAGAAAGTAAAAAAAATTTTGGGAAGATCTAAACCAAATATTAAATAAAATTATAGAAAACAATATACCAAAAAATCCAGAGATCTTCCTCCTAAGTAACATAAAAAACAAAGAATTTGGAATTGATTTGGAAGGTGCACAAAAAAGATTTGTTAAGATAGCTCTAGCCGTAGCAAAAAAATGTATTATGTCAACCTGGAAATTGGAAGATAATTTAAAAATACAACAAATGAATAAATGTATTCCATTAGAAAAAATAACATATAGTTTAAGAAATAATATTGAAGTATTTGAACAAATATGGGAGCCTTACATGAAACACAATAGAGAAAACCTACCGGGGACATTCACTACCTAAATTAATGAAAGGAGAAGGAAATGAAAAGAATGGACTCAGTGGAATTTCTTGTTTATTTTATTGAATGACAACATTGTTTGACTGGTTTAATGTATCCTAGATTTTGTACTTTAAATGGACGGGGGGGCGGGGGGAGGTAGGGAGGATGGGATGAGAGGAGGGAGGGGGGGGAGAAAATGGCACTGTATATATTTGAAAAGGAAAAAGTATGTATCATGGTCAATGAAGTTTATGGTGTGAAAAATAAATTTTTTTTTAAAAAAACACACGTTCTTGAGTAACTGACATTTCTCCCTTGGTCAAAGGATATCTACCCTCTACATCTCTCATAACTGTGTGTACATCCGCCTGGTCACCCTCAGCCTTTGAAGCTCCAGAGAAAACGATCAAAATTTGTCCAATCTCTTTTTTTTGGCCAATACACTCCATTCCAGGCAATCTCCTGGTGAACCTCTTCTACATCCTCTCTAAAACCTCTACATTCTTCCTTTCATGAGGCTTTAGGTTAAGGAAATTAAATGTATTGTCAGTGTATTTTTTTAATTGGTTGAAGTAAAT
This sequence comes from Narcine bancroftii, assembly GCF_036971445.1. Classification (NCBI taxonomy): domain Eukaryota; kingdom Metazoa; phylum Chordata; class Chondrichthyes; order Torpediniformes; family Narcinidae; genus Narcine; species Narcine bancroftii. The sequence goes on along the minus strand of NC_091477.1, from coordinate 112,548,750 downwards.
ACATTTTTAAGATCAGAAGAGATGAGGATTCTGTGGTAGATTTATTTAGTTAAAATGTAATTGTGCTTTTAAAGGTATAAAAGTTCACAGAAGACTTGGAACTGGGTCAACATAAAGAAACCATTTTACCTCAGTAAGCATGACCAAAATTTTGCAGAATGGTCAGCAACATGGGCTGGATACCTGATCACAAAGGTGAGGATGTTGATGTTGTATTAACAACAAATTTTGTGCTTTCCTGCTGGATGTATGCAAATAACTAGTTTAACGCCATGCATATTTCATATTTGACTTGTGCTCTTCCCTTACCCTCCTCCATCTTCCCCAACCACCCTTGCCCATTCATTGTCACCCTCTCTCCACTGGTTCTTTCCCACCCACCCACCCCCTCAGTGGAATCTTCGGGTTTCTCCTCTTCTCTCCTTTCTCCCCCCACAACTCCCTGCATTCCCATCTGGTACCATCTCTTCATAACCTCGCGACTTAACAAACTCCACCACTGGCAGCCGAAGTCTACACGATTTGTCTTCCTCAACCTAACATGTTTGTTTTTCTTGCCTCTCTTGTCTGGCATCTGCCACTTTTGCCTCTGCCCTGTTGGATTGGCCAATCCTGTGTGGGAACCCTGCCTCACCTCTCTCACTCTCTTCTTTACACTGCTCCTCTACTAATTTCCTTCTGTCCTGACAAAGAGCTTCTGCTCCAAGTGTTAACCATTCTTTTTTCACATGAGGCTGCCTGGCCCGATGAGTTCCTTCAGCAGATCTTTTAATATTGCTGAATCAAGTAACTTTTCCATCATTGAGATCACAGCAGAGTCTCATTTTGTTTGAGCATCGACAGTCACCTTCCATAATGTCCAATGGTTTCAAAGCACCTTGATTTTCCAGAAAGCCATAAAGTTATTAAAGTATCTTGTGCAATAACACAATTAAACCATGTTTATGATTACATTTCTTATTTATGATCCATTGCTTCAATATTCTGGGATACAGAAGATTGTCATGTAGTCTGGGTCATTTCCCTCTACTCTTTCCCATCCTGTTGATCTGTGTCTTGAAGTCTATTGTAGAGACCAAGCATTCAAAGTAAAAGTCTCCCTGCATTCAGTGGGTAATTAATAAATTTAAGGTTCAACTTGAGCTTGTAGAAAGAACCTGTTAATGAAGTTAGTTCATGATTTTTTTTGAGCAGAAAATGTTGACCGTATATTTTTCTGCATATTTGATACTTGGGTCATTGTTCTTTTTTTTTTAATTTCAGGTTCGACATGACCTGGCGAGGAAAGTCTTTGATTGCTGCAGTTTCATTATGAAGCATGACTTCAAAGTAACAATCTATCTGCTACCTCATGTTCTTGTGAATGTATTACTGGGATGTAATGAAGAGGATCAACAGGAAGTGAGTAGTTAATATCGATTTATACAAGTTAATGACCAACACACAATTCACAGTCCTTAATCAGTATCAGTCGTGTTTTGGTTTGGATAAATGTCATAACAGTAAACTTAGCCTGTAACTCATCTGATGTCCAGAAGAGATGGAAAAGGTAGTCTGTGTCTGCACTGGATGGAGTTTAGAAGGAGGAAGTAGGGAATTTCATTGAAGCCCACTGAATATTCACTGAGTTCGATGAAATGGTCATTAAGAAATATTTCCAGTTTTGGGAAGAGTCTAGGACCAGACGGAATAGCCTTAGAATAAAAGGATGTGTCTTTAGAACTGAGATGAAGAGAATGGTGAATTTGTAGCCACAGATTTCTGTGTTGGCTGAGTCATTGGGTATATTTAGAACAGATTTATTTTGAAAATATATAAATTATCATGATGTCAAAAGTTTATGGGGAGAAAGCAGGAGAAGGAAGTTGAGAGGAAAAATTCATCAGTCGTGATTTGGATGGCAGAACAGACTCAATGGGCCAAATGGCCTCATTCTGCTCTTGCATCTTGTGCTTAACTCCTAGAGTTTAAATAGTGCAAAATTATTGTTTGTAACAAGCCATCAATGTTCTTAATTATGACAACGAAAAATCTCAATTTATAGTTGCTTGACTGCAGAAGATTGATAAGATTTTCCATTCAAACTTTTGTGTTTTTTTGCAACTATTGTCTGTTTTGGAGTTAAAATGCAGAGCACAAAAAAGCTCCTTTACCCTCAATCTGATTTAATCTTTTGATTAATGCGTTAAATTGGCTGATTTAGTTGAAATCTGATTTCCATTAAAACCTGGTGGATAAGCCATTTATTTCTTCTCCAGGTCTTCTCTGAGATGATGGCTGTCCTGAAGCACGATGAGGCGCGGGGTAGCAGGTTGCAGAATAGTGCTTCAGACCTGAGCCAGTTGAGTACTCAGACGGTTTTCTCCACATTGGATCATCTTGCACAGTGGTCCAGGTACACGCTGCAGACTCTCACTTCTGAGAGAAGTGGGGGCAGATCCAACAAGGACAGAGGGGGCCCTCATGGTGAGTTTTTGAAAGTAATGCTCTGCTATGTGCATTTTGCCTCACCATGTTCCTTCTTGACTTGGCTACAATGTACCACCTAGAAATTAACTGTTGAGTTCCACTGGGCTAAATTGTATTTTGCAAGTGGCTCCAATTGGAATTTTTTTAAAATTAGAGATACAGCATGGTAACACGACCTTAGGTCTGTGACTCCACACAGCCAAAATACAACAATATAAACATGAATTTTCAAACCCTAGGTTTCCTTGTCTGTGCCAAAAAACACTCAATTCCTGAATTTGATGTGTTTGTTCTGCTGTACCTCAATGCTATCCTGCTGTAATTATCATTTCCGCAGTGTTGTACTACGTAATTGCACCTTGAATCCTGTACCAGGTCAGCCCAAGCAGACTGCTCTTCCCGAGGCCCAATTGAGTCTAATCCATCTTGGTGGACAAATACCAACTGATTTTTTTCTGGTCCAGATTAGTGGTTGAATGCCAGGTGGAGGTGGATCAAGGCTGGTTTATTCTGTGTCTCTGTTCTGAATAGCATAACATGGAAAAATTATAGATCTGGATTGATTATTCATAGTTTTTTTTATTCTCATTATATTGAAAATTGATCTTTATTTTTTACAATTTTCTAACATGAGCAAAATTATCCTTTTTTTTCCTTCCAAAAGAAGTATTTTGTTTGGTATCTCTCCAAATGAGCTAAAAATTCCATCGAAACAATTAAATTATTTTAATCCAACATTGTATCTCTTTTCTCACTTCCTTTTGAGAGGTAGTTATTTTAATACATGTATTTAGTTTAAGATTTCATTCTTTAAATCTTTTGGCATTTATTACAATAAAGTACAGAATCTTTGATAATCAGTTGAATTAAATGACAAGTATCAAAAGCTTTCATCCTGTTATTTAGGTGGCCTGATATTGCATTATTACCCAAGAAGTTTCAAACACGAACAAATCAACTAATTGGGATAAAATATTCATTGGTTTAGGAAGTACGGGAACGGGTGGGAGCAAATTTCTTTAAAAGAAGTCCTGTGTTGTTGATGGGAGACAATAATTTCATTGTGATATTTGGGTGGTGACAGAATAGCTGGTGGTTCATTTTAAAGGTTGTATTTGTCTTAGTTAATCTTGCTTTAGGTACTTTGCTAATGCTACTCTTGATCTTAGCCAAAAGGCCGAGAAGTGATGGGCTTTTTTTAAGTAGAATCTGTGGATATGTCTTTGGAGGTGTACTGAAAATATTTTGACAAAATGTAACTGCCAACATGAAGTTGTCTTGTTTTATTGCAGTTTCAAGCTCAGAATATAAAGAATATAAAAATGTCACCTCCTTTCTGGACCTCATACCCCAGGACGTTCTTGCTAGAGCTTCTTTTCGATCCAAAGCTTATACCCGTGCAGTAATGCACTTCGAGTCATTCATTGCAGAAAAGAAAGAGAACATTCAGCAACATCTTGGATTTTTGCAGGTCAAAGGAGTAGATAAGAACTAAATATTTCCCAAATGATTAACAATTAAGGAAACTGTTATACTGTGCATCAGAGTTCAAAAAAATTCCTCCAAATTCTACCCAAAAAATTGTACATTCTACTACTCTCTGGAATGTGGTTCTATGATCTCTAATTGAAAGATTTTTAAAATTATTCTCTTTAACGAAACTGTAGTTCTCTTAATGCCTCACTGTAGAATATTGTTTTATTCATTTTCAGTGGTTTCGGTTTAATGTAAACTATGACACATTTTTAAAAATCATTCTCAATAGGATAATGATGAATGTTTAATGATAAAAATATAGTCTTAATGACATTTGTGGTAAAATATATTTCTTGTGCAAGTTGCAACTGAACCTCACAGAAATGTTCTTGTTCCAAGTACAGAAGCTATATGCATCAATGCATGAACCAGATGGAGTGGCTGGGGTGACTGCAATCCGTAAAGGAGAACCATCTCTCAGAGAGCAAATTTTAGAGCACGAAAGTAGTGGACTGTTGAGAGATGCTACTGCATGCTATGACCGGGCTATTCAGTTGGAACCTGATGAGGTAAATTTCAATCTAAAAATACCTGTGATCGCAATCAATTCAATGGGGGGGTGTGTGCGTGCTTGTAAAATCACTGATGCTTATGAGTGTTATTTCTGGTTGTTGGAAGGAGTGGTTTTAAATTGTTTTTCTTTTATCTTAAAATTAGATTATTCATTATCACGGATTGATGAAATCTATGCTTGGGCTTGGTCAGTTGTCCACAGTCCTCACTCAGGTTAATGGAGTGCTTGCAAGCAGGTACAGTCTTATTTACGCAAAATATATAGACTAGATTTAGATTTCAGATTTATTGTCAGAGTACGTACATGACATCACATACAACCCTGAGTTTCTTTTTCCTGTGGGCGAGGTAGAATTACCACTTATTGGTTGTGCAAAAAAAAACTGTATTCAACACACACACATGTAAACAAATAAAGTGTAAACTGATAACGAATGTAAATAAAAGCAGAGAATTTTTTTAAAAAATCAATAGAATGCACAAGTAACAGTAACTGAATCCTTGATTTAGTTTGTTGTTGAGGAGTCTGATGGTGGAGGGGTAGCAGCTGTTCCTGAACCTGGTGGTGCGAGTCTTATGGCACCTTTACCTCTTTCCTGATGGCAGCAGCGAGAACAGAGCGTGTGAGGGGTGGTGTGGATCCTTGATGATTGCTGCTTCTCTCCGACAGCAGCATTCCCTGTGATGTCCTGGGCTTTGTCCACTACCTTTTGGAGGGCTATACGCTCGGGTTATTGGTGGCCCCCATACCAGGTCATGATACAGCCAGTCAGCACACTTCCCATCACACATCTGTAGAAATTTTCCAGGATTTCTGGTGTCATACCAAACCTCTGCAAACTCCTGAGAAGGTAGAAGCGCTGACATCCCTTCTTCACAATGCCATTATTGTGTTGATTCCAGGAAAGATCCTCCGACATAGCGACTCCCAAGAACTTAAATTTGCTCACCCTCTCCACCTCTGATTCCCCCAGTTATCACTGGATTGAACACATCTGGTTTTCCCTTCCTGAAGTCAACAATCAGCTCCTTGGTTTTGGTGACATTGAGTGCAAAGTTCTTGTTGGCTCACCATTCAGACAAATTTTCAGTCTCCCTCCTGTATGCTGACTTGTCACCTTTCTTTATACAACTCGCATCTGTGGTATTGTTGGCAAATTTGTAGATGGTGTTATTGTTGTACCGAGCAACACAGTCGTAGGTGTAAACTAAGTAGAGCAGGAGGCTAAGAACGCAGCGCTATGGTGCTCCAGTACTGATGGAGATTGTGGAGGAGATGCTCTTAACAGTCCTCACTGATTGTGGTCTGGAGGTGAGGAAATCCATGATCCGATTACACAGTTGGGTGTTGAGTCCCAGGTTTTGGAGTTTGCTGGTCAGTTTTGAGGGGATGATGGTTTGAAATGTTGAATTCATGCATGTCATAAAAATAGGATAAATACTATATTTTTAATAAAGCACTTTGTGGTGGTTGTTTAATTGTTATTGTTAAGGGTATGGCTATCACTGATTAAATAAATGTCGTGGTCACTGAGGTTCTCTGAGCTTGTACAAAAAAATAAATAAAAATGGAAAATTATTTGTCTAAGACACTGATACTGTTGAGGAGGATGTAATTTAATCAATGCTAATTGACCTCCAGTTCATTAAAATCATCTATATATCTGATTTAAGGTGTATAGTTAACATGCTGTGATTTTATCAGCATTGAAATTGAAATGTTTTTTGAGCTCTCAATGGTTCATTTTGGTTTTAAAATCATAACTTGTGACAAATGAAGTGGAAGTATGGTTTCACTGCATAACCTGAAGTTTCAATAACCTGAAAATGTTGCCACCACTGAGCACATACATGTGAAACATGAAGAGTGAATATTTACTGAACCCATAAAACATTTGTTTTGTGCAAACTTGCTGATTCCTCAACATGAAGAATCTGAATTGATTCACAAATAAAACTAAATCCATGATTTGCAAGATTCAAGTCCTTAACTGTTAAAAAAAATTTAAGCTTTTTGTGTTACTGAAATAAAATTGAGAAACTAAATTTTCAACTGGTTGAAAGTAAAATGATTTTAAACGGTGTCCATGGCCCTTGAATGAGTGTGAGATTAACTTGTGAAGTTTGTATAATGAACAATCAGACTCATCTCTATTTTGTTTCTTAATGAAATGAAAATATTTTGCCTTTGGATGATACTTCAGGCCTGAGTGGACCACTGAACTGAACACTTACAGATTGGAAGCAGCTTGGAAGCTGACCCAATGGGAGTTGCTCCAGAATTATGTAACTACAGGTAATGAAGGGAGTGGCACGGTTAATGTAGCGATACTGTTAGAACCACCATTGATCAGGACTGGAACCATTTAAGGAAATGTTCTGCTTATAAGTTCATTCAATTCGAGAATCAATTACTTTTTTGCATCTTTTATGCAACATGATTGGAATTTGAATTACACTACCAAATATGGTGGTGGAAAGAGATTAAAAATCAGTATTCAGAAGAGTGTTCAAATTAGTATTGAATAATATGATGAATAACTCCAGGACAAAATATGCATGATGGTTGGATTTCTCCTTGAATTATTTGGAGAAGTTTAGATCAAATTCTCTCCTCTACCACTCTATAATTCTAATCAATTAATTTAATTATTTGGAAGACCCTTAAAATAAGGGTTTCTGCCAGCTGCAGCTAGACCCCACCACCAGTCATGTCTACCGCTCCTCATTTTCTACTCTCTTCCACAGAGAATCCTCCCTATCCACCTGTCTGTAACCCCTGGTACTTTCCCCTGGAACTGCAGAGGATGTAGCACATGCTTTTCACCTGCTTTTTTTGTCCCATCCAGAGATCTAAACAACCCTTCCAGGTGAGGCAAAGATTCTTGTGCACCCCCCTCCAACTGCAGCTCCTGATGTATCTCCTCTACGTCAGTGAGACTAATCACAGACTTGGGATTGTTCAACGGAGCAGTATTATGCCCACCTTGCTGTTTTAACTTCCCCTCCCAATCCCACACTAACCAGCCCATCCTTGGCCTTCTCCACTGTCAGAGAAAAGCCCATTGTAAACTAGAGGAACAACACTTCATATTCTATCTGGGCAGCCTACAGCCCAGTGTTTCAATTTCAGCCAACGAGTCTGCTTTCTCTTCTTCCCAGCTTGTTGTCTGATAGACAGCTCATATGCTACAGATCCTTGTCTTTCTGTAGATTTGTTTAGAGCAAGCACCTCAAAAAAACTGGAGCGATTCCATTGCCATCGTCTCTGCAAATTCTTCCTTAAGAGAATAAGCAAATTAACATTTATGCCCTTTCTCAGACCAGTATCCATCCCCTAATTCAACTCTTTTATTTCTGATGGGCAAGCAATATCAATCTCATGAAACTGACAACCTGTTCCAAGCTCAATTGCACCGATGAATTAACAGGTGGATGAAGGGACTGAATCAAAGAAAATATCTTGAAGTTGGAACATCATCACCAGCTGCTTAAAATGGAGGAAAATGGCACGGAGAACTTCAAATTCGTTTGTGGTATCCCACAAAATGCAAACGTAAATAGTGGAAAGAGTTCACCACCCATCCACTTTGAAAAGCACCTCCTGTCCACCTTTGTAGAGTCAGTGTGTCCCACAATCACTTAAGCAATCACCTGGGAATGCACAGAACTGGAATGGATGAAAGTGACCTGAAAAGACTGCCTCAGAGGAAATTTGGTATTGTAATAACATAGCATGTAAACATGATGCATTGGAAGCCATGCTCAATTGATCTCTCAATGAAAATTTCTTGGTGTTTGTTGTCTTTCTAGCTATTTTCTGCAAAATATTAATAAGCTCCAAAAACTAAAGCAAGCGTCCTCTCATGATCTTGCTGAACATATCACAGCTGTAGCTTTAAATTAAGGTTAAAAAAATTTGCCACTGAAGAAGTTCAGCTTGAAGTATTTTTCTTTTAGAACGGGCACCGTGCACTTGGAGTGTGAGACTTGGACAGCTTTTGCTTCTTGCTAAACAGAGCAATGTGGAGGGTTTCTACGAACAGTTACAGGTTACTCGAGCAGAGCAGATTGTGCCACTCTCTGCAGCAAGTTTTGAACGAGGGTCATATCAGCGTGGTTATGAGTACATTATCAGGTATATTGGGACTGAGATCATTTTCTGACATTTTTTCTTCAAGTTGTGCTGATACATTATTAATTTAGAGTAATTTTTGATTATTCAGGTTGCATATGCTATGTGAACTGGAGCACAGTGTCAAAGAACTGTTTCACCAGAAGCCCAGGGACCAGAGTGAATGCCACATGCATCCTCTCAATTGGCAGGCTCGTTTAGAAATGACTCAGAATTCCTTTCGGGCAAAGGAGCCGGTCTTAGCGCTGCGCAGAGCATTGCTCAGTGTCAATAAAACGTATGTTGATGCATTTCGATTTTCAGTCGTGTTAAATTAGTTCAGAAATGGAGCAATAAAAACTTACTAACTACCAGTAATTTCCCAGGTTAATAAAGCCCATATCAAGTCTGGATCAATGTATTTTACAATTAATTTTAAATTTGCATAATCTACTAATGGATTATGTATCTTAATTTTAAATGATGCAAATATATAAAAAAGAAAGTATGAAATGAATTTGGTTCATAATCAGGAAAAACTATTGAGGCCAAATGAGAAATCTTAAACAAGATTTGCTGCCCATTTGAGCACTGCTAAAAGGATATCCAATGTTACTAGGATTTAGAAATTGACAATAATTGCTTTGAGACATTTATTGTAAAGTGGTTATTCGTCAATTCAAAAGAAATTTCATGTCCGCAGTACATTGCATCAGAGAGAGGTTAAAAATGTGCAATATTCTAATTCCATCCATAGTGTATGCCTACTCATTTCAGTAGTATTCACTGAAGAGTGGCTTTGAAATTCAAGGCCTTTCGTGGAAGAGGGAGACGTTATTTCGAATTACCAATCCAGAGAATCTGGAACGTCTCTGTGACAAGGAATAGCATTTGCAGAAGTATGGAATCAGGCTTATTGGTTTGGGAATGGTTAATAGGGAAGGAAAACATTATCCTTTCTTGCAGGACTAAAGAAAAATAATTGGATTGGCTTTTGAGAAGGAGCAAAGTTATTTTATTGAATTGTTAAATGCTTCTTATACTTTTTTTATGATGCAGTTAGTGCAATGCTATTACAGTACCAGCAAACTGGTTTCAAATCTGGCGCTGTCTCCAAGGAGTTTGTACATTCACATGGGTTTCCTCTGGGTTCTACAGTTTCTTCCCTCATTCCAAAAGACATACAGGTTTATTGGTTAATTGGTCATATGGGTGTAATTCGGTGCCATGGGCTCATGGGCCAGAAGAGTCTGTGACTGTGATTTATCTTGAAATTTAAAAAATGGGCATAGCAGGGAGGTGGAGCTTTGGTGGAAAATTGACTATGATCGTCTGGAATGGTGGAAAAGACTTGAAGAGGAGCATGGCTTACTAACACTTCTGCATTTATTCTTTCAATTTTAATCTGTGAATTTTTTTAGGGCTGACTACAGCAAGTTGGTTGGTGAATGCTGGCTACAAAGTGCAAGAGTTGCCAGAAAAGCAGGACATCATCAAACTGCATATAATGCCCTCCTCAATGCAGGAGAATCCAGGTTACCTGAGCTTTATGTTGAAAGAGCAAAGTGGCTTTGGTCCAAGGTATGTTTGAGCCTGATGAACATCAGTGACAAATTTTAGGAGAATTGGGTCAGGGAAGGGGATATCTTGACTGAAGTAAGTTGGAATATTAATGACAGTTTTGTACAGTAAAATCCCCATTATCCAGAATTCAAGCAACTGGTGACCTCAAGGAACCAGCAAAAAAAGTGATGTAAAATAATAGGTAAAAATTACAAAAGTTTAAAATTGACACTCCTTAATGGTGAGTTCGCTAATCACGCAACATGCAATCTCAAGTAACTGGCAAATATTCTTATCCGGCATCTATCATTTCCTATAGGTGCTGGATACTGGGGTTTTTTTTTTTATTGTGTATTGGTAATTGCCATTAGTCTAAGGATGTTTCAGAATAATTTCTCTGAATATAAATATGTCCTTCACGCATTATATAAACTAAAATCAAGAATTCTGTATTTACAGTCAGATAAATGTAATTGCATCCCTAAAATAATTCTATTTAACACTTGTCTCAACTGGTCACTGGTGAAGCTGTGATAGGTAACTTTGGTGAGACCCAACTTTATTGCCATATTGTATGTCCCCTCTTCTGAAAACATTAATCATCTTTAAGTGATTTTCTTTGCATTATAGATGAAGTCACACAACATGGAAACAGTCTTTTTGCACACTAATTCTGCTCTTTCCATCAAGCAGCGATTTGCACTCATCCAACAGTCATCTCATTTATTAAAGCCATATCTTCATCAACTTCCCCTAGACCAGGGGCCTCCAAAGTGGTTGATATCGACTCCTGGGAGTTGATGGAACAATCCAAGGGATCAATAAATGCCAGGGGGTCGAAAGGGGGTTGATAAATGGTGAGGGGAGGGGGGTCGATTGAACTTTTGTTGTCGAAAGATGTATTTATGAAAAAAGCGCCTATGGCAGGGGTGGCCAACCTCTCACGAGAGCTGGCCTTAGTGGCCACTATGTTGGATTTGACTTTGGCCTCTTAATAGGTAAAGAGTGAAGGACTAAAGTGGAGAAGAAGGTATGTGTCCAACGCTGCCACCACCCCCTCCCCCGTCCAACGCCACAACCACCCCCTCCCCCCATTCAGCGCTGCAACCACCCCCATCCAGTGCCACCACCCACCCCTCCCCTGTCCAGCACTGCCACCACCCCTGCCCCTGCCTCCACTGCCACCACTCAAAAAGGAGTCCATGCCTTAGGGTCAGCGAGGGATCAAGGAGTCCATGAAGGGGTCAATGGTCTAAAATATTTGGGAACCCCTCTCCTAGACTGTACCATTCACAGATGCACCATGGGTGATTTACAAACATCAGTTAACTTACCAGCCTATCCACTTTTTTTGTGGGTGGGAAACCAGGACACCCAGAAGAAAGAAACATCATGGTCATGGGAGAATGCACAAATTCTTCACAGCTGGCATTGGAGGTCAGAATTGAACAGGTTGCCGTTTCAACCAACTAATATTGCCTTTTTGGAGCTGGCTTCTTCGTGCAATACAGTCATATATTAAAGATGTAACAAATATAACTATCTTTTTTTTAAATCACAGAAATCATATGCCTGACAATAATTTAATGGCTCTCTATTGCCCGCACTTCGTGTTTGATTTCCATTAAGCACCTTATGGTTATGTATGAAGTGTACACTTCAAAATATGGCAATATTACTAACATGATTTTCTGCATCTTTGACTGTTAGACTTGGTGGCTGGTGCAAATTTTTTTTCACTTGATAGATATTGGCTTTACCTTTCAGTTTGCAAAGAGACCGTGAATAGCAAATGTCAGGCCTATAATGAAGCTCTGAGTCTGTGGTGTAAAAAGGATAGTTTGTAAGATTGTTGGTTTAGAAAGGCTATTTATATAAATGTTAAGCAAATTCATTTAATCCTGCATATCTAAATTTAACTACTTTCAGGGGGATGTTCACCAAGCCTTAATAGTCCTTCAGAAAGGTGTTGAGTTGTGTTTTGGAGAAACTGAATTAAGCAATGATAAGAGTTGTTTGATAAAGGGGCAAGCTACGTTGCTGGTTGGACGTTTCATGGAAGAGACAGCTAATTTTGAAAGCAATGCAGTTATGAAAAAATATAAGGTAATCTGCAATACATCTTTCGTTATAATTTTAATATAAATGATGATGTAAAAGGGGCTGGCTTTGCACCCATTACAGTTTGTGGAGAAAATTTAAAGCCTGGTTCTCACCTGACCCAGAATGAAATTGTGAATGGAGAAATGGTACTCCACTCAATTGTGGATTCAATTGCTCTGGCGCTGCACTGTATTATAATTGTAGACTCTCTGAAGTTGAAGTCATTGCAGAATTTTTAGAATGCTAATAAAGAGAAGGAGAACCATCCCTATGATATTTTTTATTGCATATTGTTCTGTATAAAGCATGGTTCTAATCGTTGCTCTAATATGAGGGGATATCTGCTTGTATGAAATAAGAAGCCCTGAGGCACTCTTGCACAGCATCTTGGATTGAGAACTGAATTGTTAGAACCTTGCCCATTGAATGTGATGTGAGACAATGAATGGAATTTTAAGTAGTTTTGGAAAAAAGACTAACTGTTCTAGATTTAATATGTTCACGTTTCATCGTACAGTTTTGGAGTCGTAAAGTTTTGCAGAACAAAAAGCAGGCCCTTGAGCCCAACTGGTCCACAAAGATCAAGTCATTAATGAGAACCACTCCCATTTGCCTGTATTTCCTATTTGTTGACAGATTTTTAAATATACTTTAACTTTGAGGAATACCATTAATATTGGTATTTAGGAACATGTTGCGATAACTAGATCAATGTGCTGAAAAACCTTGCTCTACCGTACGTTATTTAATTGGTTTGGTAGTTGGGTCGAGATATCTTTTAATTATTTTATTGCTATTAATTCTAATTTCAAAAATTTCTAATCTATGTAGGAAGTGACAAATTTATTACCAGACTGGGAAGATGGACACTTTTACTTAGCAAAATATTATGACAAATTAATGCCAATGGTAACGGATAACAAGATAGAAAAGCAGGGAGATTTAATTCGCTATATTGTCCTTCATTTTGGCACGTAAGTTGCTGGTCAATTCAACCTTGTATTTTTGTAAAGAAAGCAAATAATAGATATGTGATTTTTTTTCTATTTGCTAATATGGGGGATGTATGCTAAAAATTGGATTTTTTTTATTGTTGATGTACATCTGAAAAATGTGTTGTTACCAGAATCTCCTGTTTTTTTCAGAGCATGCTACATATTACTTAATTCTGATTATATCCTAATTCATCCACATTACATTGATGTAATGACATGATTTCAAACTCTGAAAAGCACAAATTAAATTGTCAAATTTGAACTTCTACTTTGTTGTGCATGCAACCTGGCCACTTCCAGGTTAGACTGAGAAAAGAAAGCAATCAGGTATATGACTGAGATTGAAAGTTTAATAGTGGCCAGTGGATTTTGCAGGACTGAAAGGAAAGAATCAAAAAGATGGAGAAGAACAGCTTGGGGAGGAGGTGTGCCTTGACTCCACTGTTTGTGAGCCAAGAAGAGGAGGAATTGTTTTCATCAGATCACTTTCTAAAATATCCTCCAAATGTTGCTGTCTATCTAAAGCTTGATGGAGGTTAGACTGAATTGGAAAATTTCAGATTTCAACAGATTTTTTTTAAACGAATCCATTTCTTTTTAAACTCCAGAAATCCATTATTCAGAATTTTGTCTTTTAACTAAGAATAATCGTGACTTTTTATCTATAACATGAGCATTGCATTTTCAGCTCATTTATTAGAGTTTGGTTAGTGATATATTTTATATTTCAGTTTTAAGGTGGCAAATTAGGTGCTTTCTATGAAGGAGGTCTGAAGCCTGCATCTTTATTGTTCTTGAGGCACCTCTGCATGAAAAATTAATCAATGTTAAACTGTTATTTTTGTTTTGTGAGCAAATGTGTCAACCACTTTATGTGCACCAAGGTCTTTATCTATCGAATGTCGATGAAAGTGTTTGGTGATTTCAGGAATGAAAAAAAACTGCCAAGGATCATCATGTTCACCTAAATTGGCAAATAGAACCTTGTTTTGCACATATCCATAATTACGCACTGGTGCTGTGGGGAGTTTGCATTTATGAACTTCTTACTTGAAAATGATGGTACTAACATCTGAGCTAACAGAGAATTTAAAGTAGTTCTTAATCACCATTCATATAGCTAATTATTTCTCTGTTGAATCTAATAGATTTAGCATAATGCCTCAAAATCTTGTATCTTCTTATTTTCTGCAATGGTGCTCACTAACTGACTTCAGTACATTAATCAGTAATACAGTAAAATCCCCGTTATCTGGAATTCGAGCAACCGGCAGTCTCAAGAAACCAGGAAAAAAGGTTACGAAAAGCAAATTAAAAATACAAACTTTAAAATTGATGCCCCCTAATGGTTAGTTTGGTAATCTCAAGCAACTGGCAAATTCACTTATCTGGCATCTACCAAACCCAATAGGTGCTGGATATTGTGGGTTTTACAATATTAAATAAACATGTTAGAAGTGAAAGACTTTTAAGGTGAAAGGAAATCAAGCATACTGTATATATGTATAACTGAATGTATATTTCCAAATATTAAATGAAAGGTCTCTGCGGTTTGGGAATCAATTCATCTACCAATCAATGCCTAGAATGTTATCATTATGGCTTGACTATGGAGCGAAAGCATATGAATTGGAGAAGGGTAAGAACATTTAAATTTACTTCAAAAATATCTGTGTGGTTCATTTGTGACACAATATACCAGGGTTTTTTTTAAAAAAACCTGCAGGTTCATACCCACTCTAGGATCTTAAAGAGAAAAATCTAGGTTCATCCTTGACTGAAATACTGAAATTGGATGTGCAATCTTCTGAGAATTCAAAATCTTAGCTGCTTACAGAAGATCCCAACCTCTCCTGTGATATAATTTTGAAAAGGGGATTTGACCAATAATTATTTTACAATCAACATGGCACAAACCAGATGATATGGTCATTTTTAACTTAATTTTGTATCTTGTATGGAAATTATTACTTGGTTTTGTGTATTACATTTCAAAATTGTTTCATTGGGGCTTTTCTGTCCTTTGGCCGTCCTGAGGTCATACGAGTTTTTTTAAACATCTGCTTTAACTGAGAAGGAAACTGTGTATATAATATTTTGAACAATTTGGATAAATATTCTTTTCTCCACAGCATCTGGACGCATTGCTGATCGCATTGCCATGAGAACAGAACTTGAAAAAATTAACAAAGTGATAGAGGATCACACTAACTACTTAGCTCCTTACCAATTCTTGACAGCATTCTCACAGTTGATTTCCCGAATATGCCACTTCCATGATACTGTGTTTGCTCGACTGAAAGGCATTATTGTCAAGGTTTTCTTGGCTTATCCCCAGCAGGCTATGTGGATGATGACAGCTGTATGTAAGGTAATTGTATAATACCAATGTTGTAATTCAGTGCATAGCATTTAAATGATTACCACATATCAGAAACTGCTATATTTTGATCAATGTTTCCTGTAAAATTGAGCTACGAGATTAAAATTATTTTTAGGCTGGTCAAATGGATTATCTGATTTTTAGGAAGAGACAGATGTTACAATAGGAATAATACCTAGACAATGTTATTTTGTCATTTTGAACTCCGTTCATAATAATAGTGTTGTGTGATTGAGGTACAGTCAAATTCTGTTAATCCACCATCCTGTTCAAAAATCCTGATTGTCTGGCATCCGATTCACAGTGGGCTCTGTTTCCTTCGTTCCTTTTATTATATTAGAGGTCCTGTATTTCATGGTCTCTTAAAATTTACTGAGTTCACTGGAAATTTTATTATAATATGGTACAACATCTTGCTAAAAAGTGAATTGAAAGTGTATTGGGGTGTTCATAAGACTAATATTGAATTATCCCAAAAGATTTGCAAGCCTGGAGGTACCAAATCACAATTTCAATATATCCATTTAAAGGGAAGTTGGGTATAGACACATCAGGGAACTGTGTATAGAGGATAATATTTGGACAAGGCATATTTCATGTTGAAATTCTATCACACTGGGAACATTAAATCCAGTTAATTAAATAAACATGAGTAATTGAGAAGGATATGACACAGTTGTTGGAATCTAATAGTAACCTTTCTGGTTCACCAGTGTTATAAATGAAGGAAATCGACAGTCCTTATATGAACTGTTTTGTATGCCACAGTAACCTGTTTGATTCCGTACTCTTGTCTGAAATGGGTGAGCAGTTAATTAGGGGTTGCCCGGGAGACTGCCGATGCTGGAATCTGAAGCTGATCACAATCTGCTGGAGGAACTCAGCGGGTCAGGCAGTATCAATGAATTGGGGGTGTTGGGGGGGGGGGGGAAAGGGAGGGAATGGTTGAGGTGTTGGACCAAAATGCTTCATCAGTCCTTTTGCTGTGATTTCCACACAACACAAATTCCTAAAATAAAAAGTGGTATGAAGAAAAACAGAAGTATTCATTGACTGGATACAATAAAATAAGAGGCTAATGTGGCGCATTTGTTAGGTTTGTTCATCTGCAGTTACTTTCTGAGCAATGATTGTTTTCATATCTATAACCAAACTTCTGAATTCAAAATAACATTGTCCTACTGTTCTAACATCTGTCTTTTCCGAAAAAGCAGATAATCCATTTATTTCTCCAGACTAAAAATAGTTTTCATCTCAAGTTCAATTTTACTGGAAACGTGGATCAAAATGTAGCAATTTTTGAGGTGTGGGTATTTTTAGGTTAAATTGAGCAAACAGGCTTGTCTTTGTATAAAACAATGCTTTTTATCATGATTAAACGCAGATCAAAATTTTTTTTGCAGTCATCTTATGCGACACGAGTTAATAGGTGTAAGGAAATCCTTCAGAAGGCCATTAATGATGAGACAAGTTTAGGAAAGTTTGTTGGTGATGCCACTCGCCTCACTGAAAAGTTACTGGAATTGTGTAACAAAACAGTATGTACTATTTATTTGTTTGCTTATCTTTAGATTGAAAATGCCTTTAGTCAGGGTGCATGTGGAATAACATTTCAAACTATGTTTCTCCATCCTCAACCCTTTCCCTCCCAGTTCCAAAATGTTTACATAGTTTTAAGTTAATGATTATAGTCAATTTTCTTTGCGATGAGAACTTGTCATTTAATGTAGTTTTTGGTTTACACCTTCAAATCCTTAAACTTCAGTTGTTAACTCTATTTTCTGTTATCTCTGGGAGATAGTTGTGCAAGCGGAAAAGGAATTTGAGTTGGTTGCTGATGCGGTTGATCGTGAATGCATATTTCTTTGATGAAGAAATTTAAGCTTCAGTCAGCACTGGGAATTAAAGATGAAATTTTCATCAAAAGGAACAATGCAACTTCAATTATCCAAAATAGTCAGGACTGAACCTATTTTGGATGTCTTCATTTTTCAGATAACTGGTCTTTTTTTAAAAACAGCCCAATAGCTAATGCTTAAACAACAATGAACAACAAAGGAAGGCTTTTTGAGCATTAAAATAACGGTTCATTCTCAAAAAGAAATGCCAATTCCCGACACATCTCCCACTGCTGCTGATCCCCAGGGAGGCTTCCCAGACCGGGTGAAACACTCATCTGGCGAGTTGGCAAACTCCTGCCTCCTTGTTGGCTTGCTCTGGCAAGGGCTGTTCCGGCTTTGCATGCTGGTTCTCCGTTGCATGCCTGACCCAGACCCGGTCTTCACCTGTGCACACTCCCTCTCCCAAACGCCGCCGTCAGTCACCGACACCTCCCCACCAAGGTCCCGTTCCTGCCTGGGAGTCTGATGCTTGGGAGCCCAAGGTCCTGCTCCTGCCCGAGAGGCCGCTCTGCCTGATGATGCCGGGACAAGGGATTCTTCCCACCGCTTGTGGCTGGGAGACCGTCGCACGCAGTTTAAGAGGGAGAGTTGTAGAGAAAAGTCGATAGGGGTAGGAAATGAAAAAAGAGAGGGGAGGAAGTTGCCTGAAACGAAGACGATCATCATTCTAATTTTATGTTGGTGTATTTTTTCAACCTGTGAGGTCAGTTTTGCTCTGAAAAGATTTCAGGTAACTGAAGATTTCTGATCGATTTGGACATCCTCACTTATCCAAACTTTTTTTGAGGCGATCTGACTTACGGATCCAAAAATATTTCTGACAATCCAATTTCAGATGATCAGAATTGTACTGTATATATGTACTTCTAAGGATGTTGAAGACACTTTTTACCAGTAAGGAGAATGTAAATAAATAAGAATAACTATTCTGGATTATGTGCTCATCCCATTCCATGTAAAACCTCCAGTCTCAAAGATTTGTGAATGATGTCTTCGCATAGACATAAATTTATCCTTTAAGTCATAAAGTATCTAAATAATAGTTATTTTGTGGGCATTATTTAAAGATTTTCCAATTGAGGTCTTGATACCCCAAATTATTGCCAGATTTGCAGTGAAGCAAGCCTGTTGACAAGTTTGATTATAGTTGGATCCTTGATTTCCTCACTTCCAGACCATGATCAGTGAAGATTGGTAAGAACATCTCCATCAGTACTGAAGCATCACAGGACTGCGTTTCTTAGTCGCCTGTTCTACTCATTTTTTTATACGTTTGCTGATCATCCCACGGTGGTGAGTTGTTTTTAAAAGGACGACGAGTTAGCGTGCAGGAGGCAGATTGAAAGCTTGGCCGAATGGTGCACTAGCAACAATCTCAGTGTCACCAAAACCAAGGAGGTGATGGCTAACTTCAGGAAGGTAAAACAAGATGTGTACGATCCAGTGATTATTGGGGACATCAGAAGTGGAGAGGGCGAGGAAATTGAAGTTCTTGGGAGTCACCATCTCGGAGGATCTTTCCTGGACTCAACACACCAATGGCATCATCAAGAAAGTGCATCAGCGCTCTACTTCCTAAGGTTTGGTATGACCTTTGCTGACTTGCTACATCATGGTCTGGTATGGGGACCCCAATAACCCCAAACGTAAAGCTCGACAAAAGGTAATGGACACAACCCAGGACATCCTAGGGAAAACCTTCCTCATCATCAAGCACATCTATGGGAAACGCTGCTGTCGGGGAGCAGCAGTAATCATCAAGGATCCACACCACCAAGCACATGCTCTGGTCTCGCTGCTACCATCAGGAAAGAGGAATAGGTGCCACAGGACTCGCACCCACCAGTTCCAGGAACAGCTGCTACCCCACCTCCAGCATCAGGCACCTCAACAATAAACTCATTCAAGGAATCTTCATTTTGTTTTTTGCCCTCTGTATTGTGCAGTTTGTTTACATTTCTTTATTTACACGTGTACAATATTTTTTTTGGAATTCTGCCTGGCCTGCAGCAAAACAAATCTCTGGGTTGTATGTGATGTCATGCATGTACCTGAAAATAAATATCATGATGCATACTACATGGAAAAAAGATGTCCTGTGGCCATTCCTGTGGCCAATTCTGGACTGTACTTGGAGCACTTGTCGACAACACTTCGAATTTAGACCCTCCGAATTGAAGCAATACATTTGTCGCTCTTGAGCAATTTGAATCATTATGTGTATTTCTTACTTTCAAGTTCATCATTTTATGCGGCACATTGGGAATTCAAGTTTATAATTGCTTTTTTATCTGACATTTCAACATTTCTGTTTATAGGTGGATGGGAACAGCACAACTTTGAGTATGAGTGTTCATTTTAAATCACTAAAAAGATTGGTGGAAGAAACCGCTTTTAGTGAAATCCTCATTCCTTTGCAATCTGTGATGACTCCTACTCTTCCATCAACTCCGGGCACCCATGCGACCCATGACCCTTTCCCTGGCCATTGGGCCTACATTGCTGCCTTTGGTGACATGGTAAAATATCGATTCTATTTTTTACTTGCTCATGTTGCAAAACATTTGCTTCCATTGATGGTCTTTATTGCTTTTCGACTTCTACATTCTGCAGGAGTGAGACTGTTCTCAAACATTAGTTTAATACATGACCAAATCCATAAGAGAACATTTGTGTGAACCAAGCCTTTGTTAGTCTTTGATATTTTTGTATTATTGAAACAGTAGTTTAAAAGTACATTTGCAGTCTTGAACATTTCTCCATTTTAAGAAATTTTTTGGGAACTATATAGAATGGACAAAACTTGCGTATGATTAAAAAAAAACATCTTTTGTATTGCAGCATTCAATAATATTGCTGAGCTGGGTAGAAATCCAGTCTTGTATAATTGTGATCTGACTGCATTGAACTTCCTGTTGATAAAAAAAAACATCTTTTGTATTGCAGCATTCAATAATATTGCTGAGCTGGGTAGAAATCCAGTCTTGCATTATTGTGATCTGACTGCATTGAACTTCCTGATGATTTTCAATGTACTGTTTTGAAATTTTAAAGCTTGCCACTTGTGCCTCAACTTGTGATCTGTTTAAATGCAAGATTTTTAAATTGTCTTTCACATGTGCTTTTTTTGACCAACTGGATATAGTATTAGTTTCTATTTTTGCTTCTGAAACTTGCTCTCTATTAGGCATTAAGATTATTTTTCAGTTATTTGGTATATTTTTATTTTATATTTCATTCTGTTTTCTGATTTATTTTTTCCATGTGCCCTTGGAAAGTACCTTAATTCCCAGTGATTGAAATAATATCCTTTCACTTAAGAACTTCTGTGATGAGGCAAACTACATTTGGTGTGACATGTCTCTTGTATGGTTCAGCTGGAATCAGATTTGGTTTGAATGGTCACTTGCATAGCACATTGCAATAACTACAACTGATCAAACAAAAAAGTGCTGTGACACAGTAAGATTTTTAAAATTATAAAAATAACTGCAGCTGCCATGTTTGTTCTTTGGAATTTTCATCCAAAGTGTATTTCATTTTGAAAAATTAATGACTTCTTCCAGGATCTGTTGTCATTTCTCCAGCTAATGATCAATTCCCTATTTCCACCCAAGTTTGCATCAGGAATTGAAATAAGAAGCAGTAGCCTGGTTGTAATAAAAAAAAATTGTTTCCATATACTTAATTAGCAACAACTTGCATTTATTTGGTATCTTTTACATGATAAAGCTATTCCAAAAAATGGATACAATGCCAACAAAGAATCCTTATTAAATAAATGATGTAGAAACACCAGTAAATGTAATAGGGAATTCAGAACAGAATTATTTGTTGATATGTAAGAATATGGAACTTGTTACTGCAGGAAGTATCAAATTAAATAACAGCATTGCATTTCAGGGAGAGCTGGACAAACACATGAAGGACTTAATTTTCAAAAAAGCCTTTTAAGTATTCTTGGTGAATATGCCTTCCTCTGTTCAGTTTGGAGAAAATGGTTATCTCATTTTGATATTATCCTTGAGAATTTTTTTTTTTTTTTTGCACCTTCATGTGTCTCCATTTTGCTTTTTTTTAAATGTGATTTTAAAGGTTTTCTATTTCTATGGTCAGAGCTCCCTGAAGAAGCTTGGAATGGACTGGAATTGATTGAGCGAAAGCCTTTTTGATGATAACATTGGGAGAATTCTTTTGGGGAAAATAGATTATTTCTGTCCTATAATAGTTGCGCAGAGTTGAGGAAAGGTGTCGTAAAGCTTAAACAAGCTCGCCTTTCGTGCTGCCAAGTAGACGTGGGTTGAACTGGGTAACTTAGTGGCTCCTTCCCCAGTAATTGCACAGTGGGAAACATCCCAACAGGGCAAAGCGAGTTAAAAGCAACTGGGCTCCAACTCTTGGTGGGGTTAAAGAGTCAGAGCCTGGCCAAGTTAGTTCACTAAATCCCCTTCTGGCGGTGAGAAAGGACTATCTGCTTTAGTGGCGTCAGCACCTGCGTGCATGCATCTCAGTGGTGGAAAGGAAGTTGGTGTAGTCTGCAGAGGGGAACAAAAGTGTACTCTTGTACAGTTCTAGTCCAGTAATAGAGCCACAGAATTGCAGTGTCAGCATCTGAAAACCATTACCGTTCGCCATTACTAACTGCGCGATTTGACTTCCAGCGAGTATGTGACATGTCTTCTCACGATGTCACTGCTGGAGGCAGGAGCCCCCTTAAAGTCCTGGGTTCCAGATAAACCAGGTAAATGATGTCATGATGCATTGGGAAAGGGTTCCCGGGTGCAGCGTGCCCAATATGTTTACCCGCTTCCTTGGAGGGTTGGCAGTGTGAAAGGAATAGATTATAAGGATAGCCTTAAATCCGAAGCATATAATGTTTAAATGATTTGGATCTTGTGAAAATTTTGGACAAAACTTTTTCATGCACCAGTAATTGATAAATTGAGTTCCTTTGTTGTTTTGTGTGATAAATATGATACAGATTTTAAAAAAAACGCTATTTGAAGTCTGCAGTCAGCTATTTTCCATCTTCTTGTGCTAGGTGGAAATCTTAGCTTCTCTTCAAAAGCCAAAGAAAATCACTCTTAAAGGTTCTGATGGAAAGTCCTACATTATGATGTGTAAACCCAAAGATGACCTCAGGAAGGATTGTCGTCTCATGGAATTTAACTCACTCATTAATAAGGTACATTGTAGTAGTATTTGGACTGAAATGATTATTGGATGCATTCCATGTACATGAAAGAACGCTGGAGCAAAGTGTTCAGACGGCACAATTATTCTATGATATGGTATTTATCAAATCATGAGTGCATATCAAATGTTGGGTCATAGATTATTTCATATTTGAAGTAATATGTGGTCAGAAAATATAAGGGATTGGTTTTTATGCATCTAATACTCAAATTCTGGATGAAATGATGTGTGCATGCAGTGGTCTTCAAATGAACTTCATGTTTATTAAAACCAAAGTGCCTTTTCTCATAGTTTGCGGTTTTCAAACTCAGTTGGTTCAAAACTGAGCTCCTTGAAGCATATATACTGTACTTATCAGGAAAGGAACATCTATAGAAGTTTTAAAATCAATATTTTTTAAAATCTTTGATTACTAATTTAAATTTAACTTTGTGTGTTTAATGAGTATTTTTAAAAGAGAAATGTAATAAATTTGGATAAATTGACAGTGCTTACGGAAAGATGCAGAGTCTCGCAGGCGAGAACTTCACATCAGGACTTACGCAGTCATTCCTCTCAATGAAGAATGTGGTCTGGTTGAGTGGGTTAACAACACTGCAGGTTTAAGACATATTCTGAATAAGTTATACAAGGAAAAAGGTAAGGATTTATCATGTCATAAACGTGAAATTTGAAATATATTGCTATCTTCAGTATGTTGTAATCAATTTCAATGTCCTGTGAGCAGTATTGAAAATAGAGTGGGATTGTGCTAATGGATGAGATCAATGTTCATTTTGGAGCAATTTTATATACTTTTCTGGTGAACCTAATTCCTACTGGGAAATTTGTTTCCACATATTAAGTTGCGAATTAGAAGAGGAAATATGAAGGGAGATCACCAATAGCTAGAAAAATGAAAGGGTTTTAATAGCCTATTACAGGTACGCAATCCTTAATCCGGAAAGCTCCAAAATCCGGCAAATGGGGAGAGAGAGACCGCAGTGCGAGTCGGGCGGGCGAGGGGGAGAGACCGGCAGTGCGAGTCGGGCGGTGGGGGAGGGGGTGGGGGGTGAGGAGACGGCAACACAATTTGGGTGGTCTTAAATCTGGCTTTCCGAAATCTGGAAAAATCCGAAATTCGGAACACACTATCCCTCAAGGGTTCCGTATAAAGGATTGTGTACCTGTATTTTAACTTGCCTTGTATTGTCTGGGAATGCCATAATGCTAAGAAGTTCATTGGGGCAGAATTTGTTTAAATGTGTCATGGAAGGTTTTTGCATGCACTGTGTAGATGGCCCTGCTTCAGAGGGTCAAGATTGGACCTTCAGTAGGCAAGCCTACTGAAATTTCAGAAGTTAAAATTTATTGTCTCTTAATTCAATTAGTTTACTATATTACTTATTCTTTACAAATACCTGTTCAGATGGAGCAAGTAAGATTTTTGGTGCATATATACATTGTATATATCTGAACCTAGTAATCTTGATAATTAGAACATGTCTATGGAATTGAGAAATTTTGAGCAATCTCTCTTCCCTGAACCCCTGTCCCCTAAAATCCACTGCACCATCGTGTGGTATTTCTTTAATTGAGCATTCTTTTCCAGAGAACATCGTCTGCAATATTCTGGCAGTTTAATTGAATCTGTTGACTAAAAGGAATTCAATACCTATAATCAGTCCTCAATGCATTTCTTTCCAATGCTTAGCTTGCAGTTCAGTCTCTGTGACTGATAACTGGCAATCAAGGAAGTCCAAAGTCACTCACTTGAAAATGATGAATTAATCTGTTTAAGTATGAGACTAGAATTGTAAAACAATTCCGGTGACTGTACATGACACTTTCCACTGCTTTTCAAATATAAATACATAAAGTCTTGTGAGATAACACTAACTTAAATTATTGATATTTTGGATTTCTTCTTACTGCTGGCTTTTGAACTTTTTTTAAAAAAAACAGGTATTTACATGCTTGGAAAAGAACTACGTCAGTGCATGCTGCCAAAGCAAGCACCTTTGGAGGAGAAACTATCTGTATTTGAACAGCAGCTTCTCCCACGTCATCCAGCTGTGTTTCATGAATGGTTCCTTGGGACATTCCCTGATCCAACTTCATGGTTAATATTTTTTTAATTTGGTGGTATAATTTGTCATCGGGATCTACTTTTCCAAATACAAGGTTGAGGGATTTGGAAAATCTGTTGAGTAGTGTTTTTACCTCATCCCTTACTCAAATTTAAGACATCCTTTTCTTGAGCATTGTACAAAACAAAATGAGAGTTAAACAAGAATGTCTGCTGATCCTCTGATTGTAATTCCTACAAAATGCTGGAGAAATTAAAGTTGCGCTGTGTCTTTTATGCAACAAAGATAAAGATACATAGCCAACAGTTTGGGCCTGAGCCCTTCATCACAGTATGAGCAAAAAGCAGACAGGTGTCTGAATAAAATGGTGGGGAGAGGCCCACAGGTATGAGGACTTTGGTAGATATTGGTGGCTGGGCACAAGAGAGAAAAGCTGATGGGGAGGGGATGGTTTTCTGAATGGAGAGCTGGAAGAAAGGAGACAGGGGAGAGGCCTAACAAAAACCGGATCTGCTAATGCCATCCGATTGTATCTCTGCTGAATAAGGCAATTGCACAACAAATGAGCAACACAAACAAACTTTATTGCACATCGCAAGCGGGAGTGGGGAACATCAAGGTGTACCCATCACTACTCGTTTCCTTCTGCTCTACCTACTCAATCAATATAGAGTTTTGTTCACTTTAAATAGTGTTTTC
This sequence comes from Narcine bancroftii, assembly GCF_036971445.1. Lineage (NCBI taxonomy): Eukaryota > Metazoa > Chordata > Chondrichthyes > Torpediniformes > Narcinidae > Narcine > Narcine bancroftii. Next base: position 112,523,209 of record NC_091477.1, on the reverse strand, counting down.
ACTTAAGATAAGATAATCTTTTATGTCAAGGTCGACATCAGACTATGTCCAGCTGGCCTTGGCTCATAACATTCCACAGTTACTTCTTGATAAGTCTCTCACAATATCTTGCAGTTTCAATCATATGATTCCCGGCTACTTTCCTTTTTCTGTTAATGCTAACAAACTATCAGATTATTTTCCATAACAGAAGCCCCCGAGCACCCTTACATTTTTCTGCTCTTCCCTTCTATAGAAAGAACATTAGATGTTGCTCCTCCAATTTGTGGATACCCTTGGTTTGGCAGTGCATGAGGCCATGGACAGACAAGTGATATCTCCCTCTCTCTTAGCTTTATTTCTCATGCCTCCTATCCTATAACACCTCTTCACCATTTTATTCAGATGCCTTCTTGCTTTTTGCTCAGTCTCCAATCGTTAGTTATGTATCTTTATCTTTGCTCCATAAAGAACGTTGCATGTTTCTCCAGCATATTTGCATAATGTACAATTTGCCATGGTTGAATTAGAAAAGGGAAATGGATGGATGTTTGATTACCATTCACATAAATGAAGATTATTGTTTGATCATCACTCGTTGTAAGGATACACAATAGTAGAGGCAGCTATGAAGACACCAAGTTTGAGTTCATGCTTTTGCTTTTGGGAGGATTCAAACTAGTTTGGCAGAGAGATGAGAACTTGAGAGGAGAATCAGGAAGGAGATGAACAAAGCTGAAATTGAAGTTAAATAGTAAGCAAAATAAAAAAAACAGCACAAATCAGACATCAAATTGGGTATTGGGTTAAATGCTTTGAGGCCAAAATTTTGAGTCAAAATATTGTGAATTCATCACAATATGGATGAATTAATATCACAAATAGTTGCAAATCCGAATGATTTGAATGCCATTTAAAAAGGAGCTGGGTAATACAGCCGTAAAATGTCTTCATCATGTTGTAATTGCCTTTTTGCATTTAATCAATGGCCTCTCATTTTACACTCCTATAATCTGGGAAAATGATTGTGACCATTCCACCTTGTCAATGCCCTCTTTATTTTAGAAACCTCGATAAGATTACCCCTCAGACTGCTTTTGCTCCAGAGCAGGCTTTACCGAGTCCCAGTCTCTCCTTGGTACTCAAACCTTCCAGTCCCAGCAACATCCTTTTGAATCTTTTTTCTGCACCCTCTCAAGCTTAATCGCATTCTTCCTCTAGTATGGTGACCAGAACTCGACTCAATGTTCCATGTGTGGTCTCTCCAATATCTTGTACAGCCGAAATGTCAGGTCCCAATCTTTGTACTGAATTCCCCTTAAGATGAAGGGGACCTTCTTCAACACCATCTCTTCCTGTATCACTACTTTCATGGAGCTTTGTACTCCGATCCCTAGTGCTCTGTCTTCCACACTGCTCCCCAGGGCCCTTTTATCTATCCTACCTTGGTTTAACTTCGTAGAGGGGGTAGCACTGTTGATAAGAGATGACATTGTTCAAGTAGTTAGGAAGGGTGCACATGATGTTAAAGGGGACCTGCAAATACACAACTCACTGAACAAGAATGCAGCAGGCATTTGGGAAGGGCAGATGGTGTATTTGTCTTTATTTCTGGAGAATTTGATACAAGAGTAAAGATACAATCATAACTGGCATTGTTGAGATGATACCTGGAGTAATGTATGCAATTTTGGGCCTCCTTACCCAAACAAATGTTCTTACTTTAGTTTCATCAAACCAGTTCCTGGAATAGCAAGTATGTCTTGTGAGGAGAAATTGATTGGGCCAGGACTTTTATTATTTAGAGTTCAAGAATGAGGAGACCTCATTGGAAATTTACAAAATTCTTATAGGTTAGATAGAGTAGAAGGAAGAACACTTATTTTGGCTGAGAAGTCTTCAACAGTAAAGGATGAGCTATTTAGAATTGAAATATTTCTTAATTCTAAGTGTTTTGAAATTTAAGAATTCTCTTCCCTGGAGGGCAGTTAGATTGGATAGGAAGATGGTATTGAGATAGAAGATTGACTGGTGTCTTGCTAAATAATGGAACAGCCTCAAATGGCCAAATACCTTTTCACGTCCTTGTGTCTTGTGTCCTTATGATTGGTTTATAGTTGCTGTAAATTTTGTGCAACTGTCTGTTAAATAATTTCAAGAATTACTGATACCATGAAGGTGAGGATTCATCAGATTAATTGTAGTTTACAGCAAGTCTATATAATTGCTCATAATGTTTGTGTGATTTTTAAAAATAAATATTTGTCTTCCATTACTTCCATTAGGTACAGTAGTAGATCAGCCTATTGTCGGTCTGTTGCTGTGATGTCAATGGTTGGCTACATTCTGGGTCTCGGAGATCGACATGGGGAAAACATTTTATTTGATTCTTTAACAGGCGAATGTGTTCATGTTGATTTCAACTGTCTTTTCAATAAGGTAACTGATTTTTTTCAATTTCTTATTTTTAGTTTTCAAGTTCAAATATGCATGTAGCCTATTAATATAAGTAAGAAACTATATAGTTGATGTGGTAATGTTTTATATTGCAAATTGTCATTTTTTTCAGGTATCAGTGATCAAACACACTCTACATAATTGATTTGCCCATGGCTGCATAAAGATTTTAAAATATCTTGTCAATGGTGTTGTTAAGAAGTTATATGGTGTGTAGGTCTTAATTAAACGTGGCATAGAGTTCAAGAGCAATGAGGTGTGGATGTACAGAGAGGATGCAGAGAAGATTTACAAGGATGCTGCCTGGATTGGAGAACATTGGTGACCTGATAAAGGTGTAAATAATGATGAGAGGCATTGATCATGTGGATGGCCAGAGGTTTTTTCCCAGTGCTGAAATGGCTAATACTAGTTTTAAGATGTTTGTTTGGGAGTAAGTGCAGAGAGGGATGTAAGAGGTAACTGCCGACAACAATGGTGGAGGCAGGTACAGTAGGATCTTTTAAGAGACTATTAGATGGGTAGGTGTAACAGAAAAATGAAGGTGGAAAAATTCTAGGCAATTGTTAGAGTAGGTTATTAGGTTAGCATATGACTGGGCTGAAGGGCCTATACTGTGCTATAGATTTCTGTTCTATATTATTGCCAAGATTGAATCCAAAGGGCCAGTAGTTCAGGTTGACTTCTTTGATTGGTACCCATGAATGGCTTGAGTTTAAATCACTCCCTATAAAGAGGCATTATGTTTTTGCCATTAGTGATGCCACTAAACTCTGGTCACATCATAAGAAATTCAAGATGCCAAAGGACAATCAGCCCAGTGTGTCGAAAAATTGCTAATCCCATCTTCCACCACCAGGTCTATTGCCATGCATATCACAATTTTTCAAATACATATTCAATCTTTTTTTTCAAGCAGTGAGTTCCAGTATCCCACCCTCTAGTTTCAAAAAAAGAGATCCCTTATCTTCCATCTCACATGAGTTGGTATTCCATGAATTATCATCACTGTTTCAAGAGATGAAACTGTTTATATCTAGGCTGATTTCTGGTGAGACTGAAAAGATTGGTTTGAAAATCAACTTTCTGCCATTTTCTGGGATAATTCCTTGTAGAACTCCGACTGGCTGTTCACTGAGTCACATTTCAAAACATTTTTCGTGTATAGAACTGAAAGGCACATCACTGTATTTAACCCAAATTTGTCTTTATGCAGATTTCCCACTCTTTTTGTGGGGAGACAAAACATAGTATATATTTGGGCTGAAAAACATTCTCTTTTCTTAGGGGGAGACTTTCGACGTTCCAGAAGTTGTCCCTTTCCGCCTAACCCACAACATGGTCCATGCCATGGGTCCAATGGGAACGGAAGGTTTATTCCGTCGAGCCTGTGAAGTAACATTGAGATTAATGCGTGATCAGCGGGAACCTTTAATGAGGTCAGGCCTTCTATTTAAATGCATCAGGATCTGATAGACTTTTGATGTCTTAAATAAATTTTAATGATAAATATTGAATTTTTTACTTCCCATTTGATGGTCCAATTAATTTAGTGTGTTGAAAACTTTTCTACATGATCCATTGGTGGAATGGAGCAAACCAACAAAAGGAAGTGCAAGAGTGCAACCCAATGAAACTGGAGAAGTAATCAATGAAAAGGTAAATGAAAGAATAGACTTGTGAAAACTACAAAAAGACACCAAGGCGTTTTTTTCTTAATTAGAAACAAGAACCACTTGGGGCTGGTTCTGATGAAGGGTGTTTGACCTGAAACAAATGGTTTCTCTTTCAACAGATAGTTGACATTTCTATTTTTTAGTCAATTTTCCATTGGCTTCAGAAATGTACTGTTTATATTAATGGAATTTTAAAATCCAGACCAGCAGCAAACAGAAAAGAAATTTAAAGTGATGAAAGGTCATTGAACAGAAATGTTTACTGTTTTCTTCTCCAAAGATCCTGTCTTGCCTGTAGAGTATTTCTGGCCTTTTTTTATGTCGGAAAAGCTGTTCTTTCCTTAGTGAAAGTAGATTGGTGTTCAGAAAAACAAAACATTGTGTAGTAGAGTACTTTTTCAGATTTACCCAGGTAAAAATAAGAAATTAGACACAAAATTAATTGGCTCAGTGTTTATGTAGCTTGATAGAAATCCAAGGCCCTGATCTTAAAATTAGATGACAATGGATATCATCCTAACATGTTATTAAATTTTCACCACCACTGTCATAAAGAAAATGCTCTTCTTTTAATCAGGATTTTTGGGGGAAAATAAAACACAAAATTTCATGTTCTCCATTCAGTTCTTTTATTTCCTGGTTCATTTGAATATGTGTAAGCAAGTCATAAGGATAGACAGCTCAAGGGTGATATAAAATCACAACTCGTGCAGTGATTATAACATCTCAACATGCATCAAGTGTCACCTAGTTCTAAAATTAGACATCACAGATGTTCGTTTTCTTGACCAGTCTCCAAACATTTAACTGTTTCTTCTTAACCACCCACATTGAGACCTCTTTCTTCAGAAGATCACTTTATCAGTGTAATAGGGCCTCCAAATTTTACTTGTACTCAACAGGATTTTATTCAGAGGAACATTTCCTTCACTCTGTTTTGGTTGACAAACCTATCATCTTGTTTTTTTGCAGAAGTGAATTACTTTTGGAACAAGCTCTTTTCCTCCTGTAGCTGTAGCTATCTGAAGCCAAGGTCCATTAATTTTTCCTATCTCCATGTGCATCTGAGTAGCTTGATGATGAAGGGGTGCAATCACAAGAAAACATTCTAGTGAGCGGTCCTCATATGCCACTTATTTCAATGTTCCAAATACCATCTGAAAAATATAAAAAATACAATGTAAATAAAATATAATATTGAAGGTAACAATCTTGGTAAAGATGATGTTACGAGCCCAGAGGACCCATAAACTCAGCAGCAATAGGTATTCACCAGGACAAATGGTTATTTAAACAAAAGTTGCTTTTAATTATCTTTAAACCTGAAAATAGAATTACTTTAACTTATCACTAATGAATTAACTAACCTAACTTAACCCCCTTCTAATTCTAAGCACGTGTATGTAAATTCAGAAGAGTTCTTTGATTCACAGTTCAACCTCACTTCTATTCCTCAAGTTCACGGGTTGCAGGCAATTCTTATTCTGTGCACAGAATTTAACATTTATGAAGTTCACCAGGCTTTGGTGCTTGAAAGGTAAACGGTTTCTGCTCAGGAAGGTTCTTGTCGGTTTTCAGAGAGATTTGTTGTACAATGGTGACCCAGCCACTTCAGTGTCTTGCCGAAGAAACTTTCCAGATGATAACCTCTTTCTTTCAGGTCACCAGAGTTCCTTCTTGTTTCTCTTATTCCAAGTGAAACATTAGACAGCCAGTCCTCTCCTCTCCACAAGAGCTTTGACCAAGAACTCACAACCCATCTAAGAACTCACAACCCATCCTCCAAATGGGGTTTTTCACAAGCTTGCCAGTTTGACTTGTTCCAGTCCCAGCTGCTGCTCCTGGCTGTAACACTGTAGAACTGATCTCTGTCTCACTCTCTCATTGAGAGAAAAACCTGTTTTACTCTCTCTGCTTGCAAAACCACATGACCCTCTTAGAATAGCAAGTTCCCTTTCAGACGAGATGTGGCTCCGACAAGCTCTTTCATCTGTTCCCTTTTTGTAAACAACAATCCATTAGTGAAGTCTTCTGGGCATTCCAAAGCTCTTGCAAAGGCTGTGGGGCCGAGATGTCTAGCATTAGCAGAGCTCCAGTATTTCAAGTAAGATCTGTTTTAAAGTGTTAGTATGTGACCTACACTAACAAACCTTTCCCATTTTATCTCTCACAAACGTATCTATATACTCTGTCACAGTGATTCATTAAAAAAAATAAATATATTAAAATAGTTTGTGCTGTCTGCTCAGGAACCAGTGATGTCCAAATTGAAAGTGTTTTTTAATCCGATGATCAGAAAAGTGTTATGTTTTAGTTGAAAGAATGAGGAAAAACACAAGGCTGAGGATAAAAATGCAAGGTCAATAGGACATGTATTTACATGGTTTTTAGAAAGTGACAAAGCTGGTTGGGGCAAGACCTGGGGAATCCTAGTGACATGAGGAATAATTTATGTACAGTGAGTATTTGGTGGCTACAATGCACTGCCAAGCGTAACTGTTAAGGTAGATTCACTTGTAACATTGAAAAGGGGCTTGGACAGATGACTGGAAAAATAGAATTTGCAGGCATGAGTTGACCCAGTACAAGCATAATGGGTTAAATTATGCAATTCTATGCTGTAAACATTTCATGTTCTGTAATTAAATTGCGAACATTCTCTTTCAGGCCAAGACCCATGTACAAGACATAGAAAAACGACTACATGGTGTGATAAAAACAAGAAATAAAGTAAATGGTTTGCCATTATCAATTGAAGGTCATGTCCATTACCTTATTCAAGAAGCAACAAATGAAAATCTCCTGTGCCAGATGTACCTGGGTTGGGCTCCATACATGTGAAATCATTGAATAACTGGTATAAATAACAGTGAGATTGATGAGGTGTGATGTAGTTGTATGATTTGTGACCTCCTTTGGTTGCAAATCTGAATTGCCAAATGATGTTTTAGGAAGCAAGTTTTATATTAACTGCTGAATATCTTGATAGTCATCACTGCTTTTGAAAGTATATTTCAAGAAAAAGACATTTCAATGAAAGAGTCTGTGTCAAAAAAAAAATGAAAAACATCTGTAATTCAACTTCAAAAAGGTAGATAGTATAAATATGGAACTTCATTTTAGATCAAGTGCACTGAAAATGCAGAAACAAATGATAAGAGTAAATTATTTCAGAAAGGCTTTGAAGATAAGTCAGTTGTGGAAGTAGGATTTAACAAAAAAAAATGATGTGCAGAAATCTAACATATGGAATTGAAGATTGTTGAAATTTGAGAAGTCTTTGCATAACATATACAAGTTAAAAGTTTTGGAAATTTCATAAGTGGCACAACAAAAAGGGAAGAAATTCCTTATTTGAACTGGAGAAGACCAAAGAACTTGACTTTCCTCTGCTGTGGCTCATGGTACCTGTTGATAAATTTGTATTATGTATTGAATTATGTCGATTTTTGTGGGGGAAATGAACCTTCAGTTGCTTGCCAGATAAGTTGTAGGAATCAATCTACTTTTTGCTTGTTAAGCTAACATCAAGTTGCTTGTTTAAGATTAAACAGAGCTAATTTTTATAACTTTCAATGGTGTCTAGGATTACAGAGTGCAGATGTGTGAAAAATCATTCCCTGGAGTTAATAAATGTAGTTGATGAAACAAAATAAAGAATAAAGTTTGCCAAACTGAGTTAATTCTGTTATTTTATTCTCCGTGCTTTCCGAGGATGGTCAGATTTTTAAAAAGTGGAGAACCTGGTCATGATCATTGACAATACAACAATTATTTTAAACTAACATAGCTGTTATTCAATTAGTATTGTAAATGTATACTGGTCACTTCTCAAACCAGACTGACCATCAACCATCTATTTCTATCATTTTATCCCTCAGCTTCTGAAACTCTGGGAAAAAGATCCAAGTTAATCCAATCTTTCCTTGTATCTAATACTCTCCAATTCAAGCAACATTGCATAAAATTCCTCTGCATCCTCTCCAAAGTAAATGGAAGAAATTCTGAAATCCCAATTACATTTGGATAAGATTTATGGATTGGAAGAGCTAATAAAGATATGGGCCAAATCAGGCAAATGTGATGAGCCCAGAATCCCAACTTGGCCGGCATGTTCATTCTGTTTGGACTGTGACTCCACACGGTTCCCATAATGTCGTTACAAAAGCTGCACACCATGCTTTTGTACAGTTACAGCATGACTTCCTGATGGATTTTGCAATGTCCTGGCACGTGCATCTTTTCCATAGTTTCCACTTATGTTACCACTTTCAGCAATCTTTGCAATTGCTCCCAAATATCCGATTGTACATCAACACTCTTCAGGATTCTGCCATTTACTGTTTACTCTCCGCTTGCATTTGGCCTCCCAAAGTGCAACCTCTTGCACTTGCGTGGATGTAACACTATTTGTCATGACTCAATGCAAATTTTCTGTATCCCTTGACAACATTCCTCACAATCACAACTCTGTCAACTTCTTGTCATCTGCAAACTTGCAAATTTTTGTCACAAACTATCTAGCACTGATTTCTTCAGAACGCAGCTGATTATCGATCTGTTAGTATAACAGACTACCGCTCTCTCTCCTATTAACAAGCCAATTTGAATTCAATCCTCCTAGTTGTCAGAGATCCCATGTGCCTTAATAAGAGGTGCAAAATGTCTTGCTGAAGTCCACTGAGACAACATCCACTGCCCTACCTTCAATTTCTTTTTTCATGCACACACATCAAAAAAGTAAGAACAAAAAAAAATAAATACTGTACAGGTACAGAGCAATTACAATGTATCCTGGAATAAAAATGAACATGACAACTCATGATAAACAGACACGGAATTCAATACTATTATCTCTTGTTACTGAAGGAAAAAAAAGACTGACTAACTTATCCTAAATCTATAATCCCAAACTAAAAAGAAAAAGCCGCTGGGACACCTTAAACCACCAAAAGGGTAATAGTACATTGGTGAATTGCTTTGAATGTAAATAAGTTCAGGAAGAGATTATAAACATTTTGTATGTTACATGCAAAATAGCAAACCACTATTATTCAAATAAACATTAAAATATTCCATAAAAGTGTGCCACATTTGATCAAACTTCAGTTTTCAAAACATTACATCTACTTCCAAGGTTCAAGCATAATAAGGTTTGGGACATCCATTGTGCATAACTGAGAGGGATAGAGTCCTTGCATCTTGGCAAAATAGATCTATCCATTAAAATGGCAAAAGCTATCACACGGCAATCCGAAACAGATAATCAACTGTTCTCTATCACCACATCAAAAAAAAAGCTGTAATGGGATGAGATTGAAAAACTGGAAAAAAGCATTAAAAATTTCCTTCTAATAGTGACCTAATGCTGAACAGGACAATACATACAAGAAAGCAGTCCCATTATGACATCTGTCATATAAAGAAGGGTTGATAGCAGGAAAAATCTTAGAGCACATTTATCCAAAGATAATCTAGCTATGTCCTATCTTAAATAAGTGAATAAGGTGCACAAATGGAAGAGGAATTTTAAACACTTGGTCCATGTATCCTTGGAAAGAATAGCTTGTAAGTTGCTCCCCCAAGCACGGTTAATTTGGAACACAATGTATTTTAGAAATTAATCATATTAAACCCTTTTGACAAGGATTTAATGGGAAAGCAGAAAAGTAGTAACTTGGTTTCTCAGAAAATCTCTAACTTGTAAATTTCTGAAAGAATGGAAATTAGGGAGATTAAATTTGTGTGACAAATGCTCAAAAATCATAAAATAGCCATCTAGAAATAAATCAGAAAATGAGTGATACCCTTTTCTTTCCATTTATGAAAAAACACAATCAAGGAAAAAATAAATTATTAATAATCAGCAGATAATGAAGTTTTTTTTCTGTTCATGATAATGCCTGAATTGAAACGAAATTCGTAATGAGTTTTTGACTACCAAAGAAAACGGAAAGGAAGCACCAAGTGGTGTAGCTAGAGCAAATTTATTAAAACCTTTCAGCTCCATGGATGTCCATTCTGGGCAGATCTGATTTATCTATGTAATGAATCCAGAAAATAATATATGTAATATTAATACCCCAATCATAATGTCTCAGGTTTGGCAGAGCAAAGCCCCCATCTTTTTTTTGATTTTTGTAAACAATTTATTCAACCTTTGACTTCTTGTTCCAAACATATGAAAAAAGAATAGATTCAACCAAGTCAAAAAATTTCTTTGGTATAAAAATTGGAATTGCCTGGAATAAATATAAAAATTTAGGGAGAATATTAATTTTGATGATGTTAATTCTACCAACAAGCAACATAGAAATGGGGGACCATTTTGATAAGGTCTCTTTCACCTGCCTAAACAGGTCTTGTTTATTTGAAAAATTATTTAAATATCTTGGAAACTTTAACCCCTAAATTGATGAAAGATCCCCTCACTGTTTTAAATGGAACATTATCATGGATAGGAAGAGAATCATACAAGGGAAAAAGTTCATTTATGTGCAAATTAAGTTTATAACCTGAAAAACAATATTTTTTGACTTTTCAAAAAAACTTGCTCCACTCAAAGCCATACTGAGCTCAGAAGCCCATGTTTTTCCAAATACAAGTGAATCCTATCACTAATAGTCCTCTCCAGTAGCTTCTCTCTCACTGATGTGAGGTTTATAAGCCTAAATAATTTGCTGGATTATTCCCATCGCCCTTAAAAGAACAATGCAATCAAGTCTCTCGTCCTCCAAGACCTCACCTGTGGTTAAAAAGGATTAAAAGATCTCTGTCAAGGACCTAGCAATCTCCTGCCAGATCTCTCAATATCCTGTGATATTTTCCATCAGGTCCTGCGGTCTGATCCAGCTTCATGTTCTTCCACAAACCTCATACCGCCACTCCTTGATATCAACGTGCTCTCATTTTCCTCTTGATGAAAATTATAGCAAAGTACCCCACTTAATACCTCCCACATCTTCTCTGCTCCAGATTTAAATTCACTCCTTTGTCCTTGAGTCATCCAATACTCTCCCCAGAAACTCTCTTCCTTTAATGTCGATGTAAAATACCTTGAGATTTTCCTTAATTTGACTTCCAATGCAGATTTCATGGACCCCTTTAGCCCTACTAGTTCCCTGTTTAACTTCTTTCCTGCTACCTTGTGTGGGTATGACAACTGGCTCTGTATACGCTAATCTTTGTGAGGTTTTTCAGTTGGTTGTTTTTCCAGACTCTTTTGTGTAGTCTTCCAAAGGCGCTATTTGCCTTGGCGAGTCTCGTTGTCGATCCTTGCATCCGATGAAATGGTGCAGCTGAGATAGGTAAACTGGTTGACCGTTTTGAGTTTTGTGTGCCCGATGGAGATGTCGGGGGGGCTGGTAGTCATGGTGGGGAGCTGGCTGATGGAGGACCTCAGTTTTCTTCAGGCTGACTTCAGGCCAAACATTTTGGAAGTTTCCACAAAACAGCACTGTAATAACTGTACATACTGGCCTGGAACATCCCTTCCTTCCCTCTGACCCCTCCCAGGAGATCCCCTAATAAAGGTTTGATTGCCTACATCTCCTTGGCAGAAAAGTCTCACACCACTCGCGTTAAAAGTTTCTGTGGTGACCCTTAAGGTCCAGGGAGTAAAATATAAACATTTAAAATTTTTAGTGATGACCCACCTCTGCGCACCAATAATACTGGGTCTGGATTTTCAGTGCCAGCGTGGTGATGCAATTCAATGGACCCCCTCCCTCGCTAGCAATGGAAAGCAAACAGTTTAACAAAGTCCTGCTCATGGACATGCCACAGACATGTGGGCTGTCTCCTCTGTTTTACTCATGGCAACTAAAAGCAGGATGTACAGATTATGGAACAGGGCATTCATTAAAGCTGAAGTGCACTGGCTGCTGGCTGAACAAGTGATAGAGCTGAGCAACAGCCCTTGGAGGGCACAGGTGTTGGTGGTGAAGAACAGGGAAAAGCACAGGATAGATTACAGCCAGACTATCAACTGGTTCACCTTGTTAGTTGCCTACCCCCTGACATGGTGAATGAGATCACCCACTACCGGTCTTCTCCACCATTGACCTGAAGTCAGCGTATCATCAGATCCCTATCCGTCCAGAGGACTGCCTGTACACGGCCGCCTCTACCAGTTCCTCTGGGTGCCATTCGGCCCAACCAATGGCATATCCGTGTTTCAGAGAGAGATGGACCACATCGTGGATGACCACAAATTGAAGGCCCCTTTTCCCTATTTGGATAATGTCACCACCTGTGGTCAAAACCAGAAGGAGCATGATGCCAACCTCGATAGATTCCTCGCCACTGATAAAGCCCTGAATTTGACATATAATCAGGAAAAGTGCATCTTCTGCACTACTAAATTGGTGATATTAGGGTATGTGGTGGAGGAGGGTGTCATTGCCTTGGACCCTGACCAGATACGCCCACTACTGGAACTCCAGGTGTCACAGACCCTTAAAGGCATTAAAGCTTTGTTTGGGATTTTTCTCAAACTATGCGCAGAGGGTAACCCAATTACACAGTCAAAGCCTGACTACAGAGGCCCAGAGAGCATTCGAGAGCACCAAACGAGAGATTGCCAAGGCAACAATGCAGGCAGTTGATAAATCTATTCCTTTCCAGGTAGAAAGTGATGCCTTGGATGTAGCACTGGCCGCCACGCTAAACCAAGCAGGCAACGTCTACAGCACCACCAGATGCTCCAAAGTGGGACAGTCAACAGGCAGACGGATTTTTGGCAGGCCAACCAGCCTTGCAGCACTCCACCAGGAGCAGAAAGCCGCCTGAGAGACTGAATTTGTAAACTGTACATGGACTTTTGTGTGATTCTCAGAACAATTGTAAATAAAGGTAGAACCCACTTTCACCCTGCGGACTTCATTTAAAAGGTATTACACCACTGTAATAACTATGTACTGGCCTGGATCGCCTCTTCCTTCCCTCTGACCTCTCCCAGGAGATTCCCTAATAAAGTTCCCGACCCAAGACCTTGACCCCAGATCACTTCCTGCTTGGATCCAGCTCAGATGCTCTCTGAGCCCTAACTAACGTCTAAGCTAATAAAAGCTTTTTGACTCTGATCTTCTGCCTTGTGTAGTCACTTGATTGCCCATCAGCATGGAACATATGTGCACAATTTATGAGGGAGTGTGGGGAAAAAAAAAATCATAATGGGAAACAAACAGGGGAGAATGTTAATTCACACTGGCGATGCAGACATTTGCACACTATAAGCAAGGCTAAAACACACCTTCCCCCTCCCCATACCCTGATTGAGAGGAGGTGAATCTGGTATCACGGTACCTGCAGGGGTATGTGCATGCTCTTGGACCCCTGATCAGTTGAGAGCAGTTGAGTTGCTAGTATTGATCAATAGCAATTGGAGCTATAGCAATACCATGGCTCAGCTTCACCTTACCCGCAACCTTTCCAAGTAACATCTACAAAAGCAACCTGGCAAGGTCTGGGGTTATCACCACAAAGCAGAGTGAGCAAATGACCTCTGTGGTGATGCTAAATACAGGGCTCTAGCCAATAAGGACGTTAGGAAATTTGAATCAGCCAATGGCAAGGTGTGCACTGACCAGTGGCCAGAGCCCAATCTTAAATGACACCACCTGCAAACCAACTTGCAACTTTGAGTGAAGCAAAATGCACACTACATACTGACAGGTGATGTGACTTCCGAATGAGATTCAAATAGGGAGGCCACGTGACCAGCAATAGGCAGGGACACTGAACTTTGTAATCTTTTTGTAGTAATGCTAAGCAAATGCACACTACATACTGACAGGTGATGTGACTTCTGAATGAGTTTCAAAATGGGGAGGCCACGTGACAACCAGCAATAGCCAGGGAGGCCATGCCTCCTGCACACACAACAGCATGATAAAGACGTTCACAGTCGAGACAAAAAAAATGGCAACATGATTGACAGTAAGAAAAATTATGGTGCAGTAAGGTTTGGTCAGTTGGGCGAAAAAGGACTCAGTAGAACTTAATCTGTAACAGAGTGAGATGATGAATTTGGGGAAATCTGACAAGGCATGAGAATTTGCAATAAATGATAACTGGAGGAGCAGAAAGTTTTTCCAAACCTTCACAGATCCTAAAAATACAGGTCATTAAAGTTGTTTAGAAAGGCACATTGGCTAAAGAAGAAAATTGGTCTTGAACTGAATATAGTGGGAGTTCAATCACTTTTTGAGTATTGCAGACTCTAGTCAATTTACGAGAAAGACGTGATGGACGCAGAACAAGGGCCAAAAGCAAAAAAATCAGAAAGCAACACAGAAAATGGCTGGAAATAACAGCTCAGGCAGTATGTGGAGGGGTGGAGGGGGAAAGTCTATCAGTGGCTATCAGCCTTTTTCTTTTCCACTCACACATCACCTGAAGTTATCCTACATTGAGGATCATAGGAAGCCACAAGTGCTCTGTGGTTAGTTAGTAAGGGGTTACAAGGTGCAGCTGACGTGGACATTAA